>NW_008608731.1:0-8471 GCF_000691845.1 Merops nubicus | reverse complement strand
GGGTGGGAAAGAGCTGCCATTCCCAGCTGGGGAATTGCCACACTGAATTCAATAGGAGAGTTCTGATTTATAGCAGATGTGGCTGTGGAAATAATTAAAAGATACATTTTTCCATACCTGCAGAAGTTCTTCTCTGTGTATATGACACAGTGGAGTTCATTGAGACTCTTGGTGCTGTATTCTGAGTGACCTAACCTATTTCTCAGGAGCAGCAAATTGTTAGTCATCCTCATAAGCATCCCGAACAAAATGTGCCAGCTAAACTGTCCTCAGCAAGAGTGGGGGAAGAAAAGAGCCCACAAAACACCACAACAAAAAAAGCAAACAAAAAACCCCCTTGAAACCTGATGTGACTGTTATGGGAGGCGATTATTATAGTTCTTCACTTGCAAATTTTCCATTTGTGTTAAGCTGCTTCCCACAGCCTCTCGCTGTCACATTGATTCAAAAGCCAGAGTGGCATTGATAGAGTTCAGCATTTTGGCTCATTTGCCTGGAGACTGGACGTACAGGATGTAACAGAAATCTTCAACCACAATTCTGCCCTCCCGGTCATCCCTTTATACTTGAAAGTGCTACTTAGACTTTCCTTGTCCTGAGTCAAATATGTTTTGAAAACAAAACAAAACACTTGAAATGGCAATTTTGGAGCTTCCCCTCTGCAACGTTCTTCCTCCTTCAGATGCTTTAACAAAAAAAAAAAGGCTTAAAAATCCTTTTCTGCAGCTTCCTTCAACTTTCACCTATTTATCTTTAAAGCGATGCACAGTGAGGCTACATAATTTTTATGAATTAATTTGTTTTGTTTGCAGCTGGTTATCATCCTGCTCTGGAATATTCATGTGACGTTACAGAGAGCACTGTGCCATTTTCTAGATGTTATCATTATGGCCTTTTAGTTAAGAATTACCACTGCTATTACAGCAACTACAAGGAAATGCACTCCCACTCATTGCTGTGATAAGATGCCTCACATCCTCCTCCTCCTCACAATGGTTTCCTTACTTTTCCACTTCTCCAGTGGAGACATATTTGCAGCAGTGATAACAATTTTCAAAAAGAAACCAATAAAATGTGCACACATTTTTTTTTTAAAGACTTGTCATTTCCTCCCAACAAAACTGTCACTGAAGCTAGTAACCACATTGAGTAGAAATTATTAGAGATGTGTGACAAATTTACAGCAAAATTGGAAACATTTTGCCTTTTCATCAGCTATATCGGAGTAAAACATGTTTTTCTCTCCCTGCCTGCCTGACAAAATACTTAAAATTTTAAGATATTGGAGTATAACTTCTGAATAATGTTTCTGTTAAAGTATCAGCCAATTTTTTGAAACAGAGAAAACACATTTTTGGTGGTAATCAGATATTAGTGGCCATTGGTTAGCATCATCGGTCACAGGGATGTGATATCTTGGCTCATAAAAGCAAAAAGGTGGGGAAAAAAATTACTCTTCTACAGCAATTTGTAAGTCAGAATTTTTGATTCAAGGAAAAAAAAGTTTGTCCCACAATGGACCCTGTTGAATTTTAAAATAATGATTAAAAAACCCCAACAGATTAGTTTAGAAAGGTATAAAGGTTTAGATTTGATAAATATTCAGTAATTCAGTGGTTTATCCAGATCAATGCAAGATATATTAATAAAAAGGAAAAAAAGTTATATGGGTTTAGATCTCTGTTATAACTAAGAGTTTTGGTCAGCTCTAAAAGTATTGAAATAAAGTTTCTGTCTTCTTTTTTTTAGTCTTTCCTCAAAGATGGACTCTGTTTATCCTAGTTGGGTAACTATTTCCCAGATAATCAGCAGGTAGGAACTGATACTGTGTCCTTGGTATTGTCTTCCAGCTTTAAGGGTTGTAGGTAGTTTCTGCTGGGAAAGTTTTCACCAGGTTGGTTTGGGGTGTTTTGGGTTTTTTTGGTTGTATTTTATTTTGTTGTTGTTATATTTTCCTTTCTGTACAGTTCTGTTCATTTAAGAAAAGCTACTTGACTGTGGAAATAAACAGTGAGGTGCAGGGTCTTTGCTGTGAACTGTAGGACTCTCTCAGGTGGTGACCTCACCAAGTGGACCATGAGTAAGGTAGAGCAGCTTGATTTGTGGTGTTCAGGAGCCTCTCAAAGGTGTGTGCAGGCCTGTACAGAAAAGCACAACACCTACTTGGTCCAACTCTTACTATTCTGTGATGAGTGATATTTTTTTAACTTTATTTCCACTTGCAGGTACCTGCTTCTCAAATCTGGCATGCAAAACTAGACTAAACTTCTTGTAGCACTAGCATCTTCTGCTTTTGACAAGCAGATTTTAATCATAGAGTCTTTCAGGTTGGAAAAGAGCTTTAAGATCATCAAGTCCAACCATTAACCTAACTCTACCAAGCCCACTGCTAAGCCATGTTCCTAAACACCACTTCTACATGACTTTTAAACACATCCAGAAATGCTGATGCAGCTGCTTCCCTGGGCAATCTGTTCCAGGGCTTGACAATGCTTTCAGTGAAGAAATTTTTCCTCAGATCCAACCTAAACCTCCCCTGGTGCAGCTTGAGGCCAGTGCAATGCACTGCATGGTCTTTAGTTAGTGTCTGTGATGCTCTCCCCTCCTTCAGCCAAGCTGTGTGGAAGGCAAACATCTACTGTAATCTCCATTTACAGCTGTACAACAGGGATCTGTACCTCTTGTCCCCACAAAAATGAAATATATAAGTGCAGGTGAAAGCCCCATGAGAGGAAACCTGCTTATATTAAGGTGTCTCAACAAAATAGAGTTCCAAGGTTTGGGTCTTCTTTTTTTTGTGTATAAATTTTTGCCTATGGTGGTTGTTATACTTTAGCTTATAATGGAATATATCATTTTACTTTATTCAGGTCAATGAAAAGAAAAGCAGTAGTTGTTTGATACCCATAAATAAGTGGTTTCATTGTTTGATACTTCCAAAAAGTGATTTTTAGGGGCAAGCATTCTATGGAATAATTAAATCATTATTTAACTGTCACTTGCAGATTGTGTTTTAGATTAATATTCATTGAAACAGTTTTTAAACAACAGATTAAATACTGAAAACATGTAAACTCATATCTCTTAGTTTCAATATAAAAACCTGAGCAGAATGAATGAAACAATGACTCTCACAAGCAAGGGTACATGCTGTATTGGGATGAGGTTATCAACAGCAGAATGGAAAAAGATTGGGGTAAAGTACATAGAGGCCTCAATCTAAAGTGAGTTAATATTAAAATTACATCTGGAAGTCATTTAAATCCCACAGTAGTGGTTAAATAGAGGAAAAGCTATAGTATTTAAGTTTTAAAGAGGATATGGGCCTATCAGTTGTTGGGTGGAGGGAATGTAAAGGTGTTGAACAACTTTGGGAAAATATAAAACACAGACATACATGATTGTTGTTAAATATCAGACCTTCCCTGGAGTTACAGTGCTTTAGTTGTGCTCCAGGAGAGGCTTATCAAGAGAAAAGAAGTGTTGTGGGGCAGGGGTTTTTTTTTTTTGGTATAATGAGTGTCCCAGTTGATACTCGAGGCTGGAAGTGGAATTCTCACTTTTTACACTTTGTCTTTTTTTATTGAAAAATATCTCAAGTATTACAATGATGCAATAAGTTAGAAATCAGGTCTTAAAGATCCCATGTTATTTAGATCTGTAGAAGTTATAACACCAGTAATATGTAAACTCTATTTTATACAATGCTAATGGGGTTTTTTATGTTTTGGAGGGGACAAACGTTGCAGCATCCTGACTGTGTTTTGGTTTAAGCCTTTCTTTTTGACTGTGTTCTCAAGGAATTAACTATAACAACAAAAATTGTGTGCTTTTTCTGTGAATTTGGGCCTATCATACTATGCTATCATGGACTCCATGATGACAAATTTAAGTGTTGAATTGAACTGAGATGTATTTAATCACAAATACTATAAAGCTATACCTGTGTAGGTTTATGCAGATACAGAAAAAGACACCTCTAAGGGGAGGTGATAAAAGGAATGAAAAATAAAAGCAGTGTCTACAATAGCTCAGCTTCACCATTTTGGTGGCCCAGGGAAAGGAAAAGGACTTTGGTGTTCCCAAAATGAAGAGACAGCAATTAAAGCCTACATTAAAATGCCATGTAAGGATAATATGCCCTGATCCTAGCATGCTCTGATCAATAACCTTCCACCAATGCTGGGGGGGTGGAATTATTTTTAACTCTATCCCATCCTCAAAACCAGGATACTGCTCCCCCTCTATTTTGCAAGGATGTTGTATTTACCAGGCAGAACGATTTTGGGAAGATACTCTAGAGTGCAAGGAATTATTGCATTGTTTTTATTCATGACTTGAGCTGGGTTTTAGTTAGTTGCATGCCTTTGTATGCCACGTATTGGGGTTTTTATAGCAACGTCTGTGTTCTCTGGGTACCTAAGCAGAGATTTTCATTTTAATGCCACATAATTCAAATGCTGGATTCATCCCAAATTCGCCTCCTCCGCACATTTTAAACTGCATTATTAATAATAATATGGTTGATTGCTGATGCTATATATTTGTTTCCTAAAGAGCTCATTGAGAAGCTGGGCGTGTTAATAAGGTATGGTGTGTTTCTCCTGTGTTCTCAGCAAGGCTCCTGCCTGTAGCACGCAACGGGCACTGCCCAGATTCTCTTCTCACTGCTCCTAGGCAGAGCACGCAGGCGTTTTCAATTCACGAGATCATTCACAAGTTACCTCCAACCCAACCTTGTCATTGCAATTTGTCACACTTGCAGTGGATGCTTTTATGTGCTGCATCTCGCCCAAGCCTCATCGCGCCAGGCCGGTGCCACAGGGCACTAGACAACAACAAAGATCTCCAGCGTGGCTTAAAAAGGTAGCACTATAAAAGAGAAAAAAATCACGGCTGCAATCACTGCTAGATACCCTTTTCCCACAGATCCTGCTGCCTTTTTTTTTTTTAATTCCAGATTAAAGCAAAGTTGTACCAACAACCACCTTCCCCACTGCCACCGCACGCCCAATATATCTGGCACCCTGTCCACCCAGGCAGGGAGGGAGAGGAGAAGCTCTGACACTGTGTGTCTGGAGGGAACACACTGGGCACTGTTTCAATGTGAAAACTGTTTGAGGAGACCCTCTCTAATCACCTTTTGGCTAACAGTTTGTGGGAATTAGGATAGTGGTATGAATAGTCCTCTGGCTGTGTAGAGCTCCAGGCTTTGCCACAGATTTCTGGGGTGTCCTTGGCCAAACCATCAAAGGTCGCTTTATCTCTTGTTGGAAGCAGTGAAGTTACACTATTCCTTTAAAAAAAAAAAAAAAGGTGAGAACAAAACAGGACTCCTTTTCCTCTGCTCTTATCTAGAAAATAAGAGTTATAATTTTCTTATAATCCCTTCCCATCTGTTTTTTAGGTGCTTGAATTTGTGCCTTACAAGGTTATCATATAGTCCTTAATGTCATGGTTTCTTGGTCCCAGCTGTGACCTTTGGGTCATAGAAACCTGGTGGTAATTCCTGTTGAGAGAAGCTGTTGCATTGTCAAGTGCCTTCTGCACAGACTTGAGGCTAGATCGTGCACTGCTGTCCCTCTCAGCATCTCCAGTTGTTAATCCCTTTTGTGAGGTTGAGTAAATTCTTCTTTTCTGTCAGCACGGCTTGGGTCTGATGATGATTTGGTTACATACACACCCCTGCCAGTTTTGGCACAGAAGGTTGCACTTCTAGACCAAGGAATAGCTGCCTTGAGGTTCCCTCTTACATTTCACCTTCCATTCACTTAGAAGTGTGCTGAAGCTGCTTTCTTCAGATTGCAAGAAACTCCTGTCTCAGGAGAATGAGCTGGGATTTAAACAAATGCTGAACCACCTGAGAAAGGAAGCTTCCTTGGGAGCAAGAACTTTTGTGGAGGTTGAAGGACCACTGCCAACAGGGACAGCATTTGCAACCCTATCTAGATAGGTCCAACCTAGAGATACGGACCTGTTGGAGCAGGACCAGAGGAACAGACCCTTCAGAGGTCTGAAGCATCTCTCTTGAAAAGAAAGTCTGAGTGTTGGGGTTGTTCAGCTCCAGGGAAATGTTATTGTGCCCTTTTAGTACTTAAAGGGGGCCTCCAAGAAAGATGGGGACAATATTTTAGCAGGGCCTGTTAAGACAGGACAAGGGATAATGATTTAAAACTAGAAGGAATACATATTTTACATTAAGGGTGGTGAGACCTTGGCCCAAGTTGCCCAGAGCAGTGGTCGCTGCCCCATCCCTGGAACCATCCCAGGTGAGGTTCCAGGGGAACTCTGAGCAACCTGCTCTAGTTGGGGATGTCCCTGCTCCCTGCAGGGGGGTTGGACTAGATGGTTTTGAAGGTACCTTCCAACCTAACCCATTCTCTGATTCTTGGATCACACACAAGTGTAGTGACATCACCTGGCCTCAGACCTGCTGGCACATGAACAACTAGAACATGAAGTTTAACCCCTGGATTGTCCAGCACAGGCAAAGACTGTCAGGCAGGTGATGGACTTTGGGAATGCTGTAGTGTCTGTTGAAGCTGAGACCTTATTTTTATAGCCTCAGTGAATCAAGAGGTGTTAATGTTATGGGTTTGGCTTTTTTTTGTTGTTGTTGTAAGAGACTTTTTGTCTCATAAAAAGAGGATGGGTACCCTGAGAAACCCTGTGTTGGGTATGTTCTTCTCTGCCTTGAGCTGGGTTCTTGCTCCACCCGACTGGCATTTCGTGTGTATTTCCCTCAGAGAACAGCCAGTGTGTTTCTGTAATAAGATTAAGCCTGGACTTTTCATTGCTGCCTCTCAAGTTTCTGTGAACATGTTCTCAGATTGTAGGCATCTGCTCCAATACATTTCCTGCAAACGGGCTCTGCTGCCCTCTCCCCTCCTGAAAAATTAAAGGACTGAAAAATGATGATGCTGTTGAAGTCCTTGGGATTGGTTTCCCTAAAAGATGTAGGATTTCATACCAGCTAATATTCCAAAGGTGCTTCTTTTTTATTTTTTTTATCAATTTGGTCAACAATTGACAGGAAGAAAAGGTTAAGTAGTAATGAGAAACTACTGTAATTGCACTTTTGAGGACTAGTCCTGTAAGTGATTACACACATGATTGAAAACCATACGTTGGCTCCACAAATACAGCTTGATCTACCTGTATATTTTCAATAAGAAGCCATGTCTCCTATTTCTAAGAGAGGGAAAAAAAAAAAATACCCTGCTGTTTTTAGCTATATACAAATGATAAAAGCAAAGACATCAAAGCGTTCAGCCTTTCAACTCATGCTCAATTAGAATAAAAGTTTGGTTGCTGTTTTAAACATTTCTGGCTAACTAACTGTGACAGCACCTCAGCTCTGCAAATGGGATGGTTTTGGATTGACTTTTGATCTGACTGACAGTTTCTTATACACTGCAGTGTTGGCATACAAGAATAGATTTGGATCCACATGTGACTAATTAGAAACTGTTTATTGGCTACGTATGCATTCACACAAGAATAAAAGCTTTAACTGGAGCCACATTATTAATGAAAGAGTTCATTTAACAAGGTGCTTGATGGGCTATTTTTAAAAAGTCTACAAGAAAGATGAAAAAAGGCAAAAACACAAAGGGGTGTAGAAAGAAGGAATATATATTAATGTTAATGACAGATATGGAAATTGTAACAAGATCTTTTCTAAAAACTCTTTTTGGTCGTTAGAGGAAAAACAACAGGTTGAATGACACAGTAAATCTATATTTTTATGGGTATCTTGGTGAGAAATTTCATCCTAGTTTCATTTTTAGCCTTGACAGAAGAATGTACATTGATGCTAATCTCTTCCTCTACCCCTATCGTAAGGGCTCCTGCCAACATGAGTGTTACTATAGCATTTGTGCCACCAAATCCATCTGGGGGGTTGGAAAAAGCCCCCCAAGAGGAGTGCTAAAATGAATACAAATAGAATAACATTTTTTCTTGATAAAATAATGCTTCCGTGTCACCGAAAACGAAACTGTCAGCATTCCTTTGTAGACCTCTCTCAGGCTTAAGAAAAGGGCCTTGACAGTTTCAGTATTGCCTTTAAATATCTTATTGAAATGTAGATTAAGACTGTACATCTTATAATAGTTGGCAAGCCTTTTCATTTTAAGTCTTGTAGAGAAGCAAGTATTAAGTGAGTATTAACTTTAGCAGTTCTCTATTTTAACGTTTTGCTCAGGTTGATCCTTCCTAGGCCTAATATTTAGATTTATTTAAAGAGGCAGTAGATGCCCTGCCAGTACAGCACTATGGCATTGTGCATCTCTGAGTCTCCACCAAGTAAGATTAGCTGTATCTTTTATTGGTACCATCTCTCATGGATTTTACAAAGATGCCCTGTGTACATGGGTGCTGCTATAATCAATGATGCCTCAATGTTCTTGGTCTATTTTCAAATGCTTATAGTATGGTTTTGATATGAAGTTATTTTAAATAATATTTTA
>NW_008608730.1:26643-32853 GCF_000691845.1 Merops nubicus | reverse complement strand
GAAACACTGCAAGGAAATGAAGCTCAACAGCAGTCACTTGAGTTAGATTTTTTTGTATTGCTATTTTTAAAAAATGTACTAACTTGATAGCTAGTCTGTGTTAAAATCTGCCTTCATTCTGTGGCAAGTCTTGATAACTTGTTAACAATAACTTGCTCACAAGTGTTTTTCCCTTTGCTTAGCAACACTAAATTTTGTGTTTAGCTGGGTGAGAATACAGCAGAGATAAAAACAATAAATACAGAAGCTCAGGTTCTTGGGGTTCTGAAGTTATTTAAATATCTCTTTACATTCTTTGGTAAGGCTTTCAAAATACATCTAACAAAACCAGGCAGGCTGTTCAAAAGAAGCATTCACTCTGAAGAATACTTCATTCCTGTGTGGTTTAGTTAAAAGGACTTTTGTTCCAGCTGTTCTAACCCTTAAGGAACTGACAAACCTGAATCATCTTTTAGTGTTAAATGCAGAGCTAAGTAGTATGTTGGTGCTCAGGAACAAAACTAGTCTTTCCCCCTCTTAGGAAAGGGGTTAGTTGTGTCTAAGGTTAGACTCCCTCCCCTGAGACAACATAAGACTGGGCTTACTGTTGGAGAGACTGCTTCTGACTCCACTTCTGCCTTCTAAAACTTGTGAGGAAACCTTCTGCCAGCTCTGTCATTCAGTGCAGGAGAGTGTTCACCTCAATCCCTGTGCCAGAGTTCTGATTTCCTTCCTTCAGTGACTATTGTGGTGAGTCTTTGAGAAGGGGCATCCTTGATGTTCTTTGTAGGCTGCCTAACTTCAACAGCCTGAACCATCCTGTTCACAACCTGACCCCAGGGGCAGAGAGCCAAGAAGCTGAAGCTTGGTGTGGTGGGTTTTGTTGCTGCACTGCCTGCTCTCTGTTCTGATTCAGCAGGCCAGAAGCCTGACTGCAGTTCTTCACTCCAAGTGGGACTTCATCTTCTAGCTTCAGGGAAAGAGACATTACTGCATGCACTCTGACTTCTTGCAGTGGAAGCCAACATGCTTGAGGGTAGGGGAAGCAGCACCAGGTATTTTCCTCAGGCAGAAGAGTAGTTTTCATCTCCAGTGAAGAGGAGGAGGGATGTGACCCATGATCTGATCATGGTACAGCAAAATGTGTGTACATGCACATGGCTCCACAACTGTTCCACTGTTTTGATGTCCTTCCTTTTGAGCACAGTTTTTTAGGCAGCATGAATTGCTGTCTTTTTATTTAATAATACTCCTGTCTTCACTTAGTGGCTGTTCCATTGAGTTTTTAGTGTAAAATTAGGTTGATAAGCATTTAATCTCTTGAGGAAGAAGCTGTCTTCCAGCTTCCATCTGGTCTTGTAAATTTGGCTTCAAGTAGACCAGATTGTATCTAATTTCAAGTAGAACCCCACCAAACATAGGTGATGTAGGTGTGAGGGGAGTGGCTTCTGCACTAATTGGTATGAAGTGCTCATCAACTTCTGCCTATCAGGGACTTGCTTATGTTGCTGTAGCCAAAAACACCCTTGCAATACAGCAGGTTGTGGTGGTAGGAGATCCTGAGCACAGGTTGACAGTGCTCTGTACTGTCATTTTACCTGCTAGACTTTTATAAATAAGTTGCTTTTTTGTTATTGAAGGAGAAATGGTTAAAAAAGTGAGAGAACATCTTTACTGCCTGAAAGAGTCTCAGTTTAATTTAATTTGATAAAGGAAACCAAAAGAACATTGTGAATTTCATACCTTTGTGTTTATTGTTATAGTAACAGTTTTAATTATTGTGGTTGTTAGTAACAATTTATGCCTAATTTAATGAATGTATAAATTGTAGAGGTAGGTTTCTTTTAGAATAGCATCCTGTTGTTAAGAATCTTTAAAAATACTGTCTGAACTAATACTGCCTTGGTGGGAGGGAGAGGTGCAGTGTACACTTCAGCAAGTGTTGCTTTAGCCTTGCTTACTCTTAAACAAAAGTGGTTTGTGTTTTAAAAAAAGTGGGGGGAGCTTCTGATAACTGATTCTAAGCCTTAAATATGTGCTGGAAGCAAGGAGGTGTAATGGGAACTTTGCATTTATTTGAGCTTAGTTTGATGCTGGGATTTGTTCATGAGTATCTTGGTCAACATCTGAATATTTTCAACTTCTGATGAGAAAGGTCTTGTTCTGTGTAGCTGTCTGATCCCACTTTTGGCCAAATACTTTGTGAAATGTTGTTAGGAACACTCGAAGGAAATATGTAACACTAGGAATTTTTTAATGGGTATTAAAGGAAGAGCTTTGTGGGGTTCTGAGTCTTTGAGCATTGCACATGTGCCACAAAGGCTCCATTTCAAACCCTCACAGTGTCAATTTTGTGGTTAGTGGCACGATGGGGAAAATTCTTGTTCTCATATTAATCCACTAAACATCAAGTCAGTGTTACTAGTTTTAACCAGAAGTTTGTCATTAAGAATGTAATTCAGTAATAATTTAAGATGAAACAGTTGTGTGGTGCCATTTGGGAACAGGGCAGTTCTCAATACTGGTTTTGGGTTTGGTTTTGTATTTTTTAACCAAAACAAACTGAAGGTAATCACTTTGTAGTATTAAAAATGAGAAGATATGATCATTTCAGGTGAATTAATGCTGTGCTATCTCTGTCAAGTTTCTTGAATGCTATTATAGTGTGCTGGGCTTTTCTCAGAAACTGGTGACTCCTTGGAAGAGGAGTTGTTAGGTGAAACCTGTACCTGGTTGCCACAGGCTCTCTGTGCAGTTTGGGTGTGCTCTTCAAGGAAGGGGGGCAGCAGTGTGGGCTGTGCATTTTGAGTGCTTTGATACTATTCTTACAAGCTCAGATCCTGTGCTACATTTTCTCAGTCTGCCTAGGGGAGCCTGATGTTGAACATGAAGGAACTTTTCATTCTTGACTTCCCCCCCTTCATTTTTGATGCTCAAGTATTATGGACTTCAGGCTAAAATTGATGGGGAGGTTTAGTGGAAAAAAAAAAGTAATGTTTAAAGAAGAATCTGTGGGAGAAATACTAATTTATGGTAACTATTGTAACTCTTCAACAAACCTATGTGTTTTTCTCTTTTTAGTTCACATGAGAGATCCTAATAATCAGCTTCACATCATTAAAAATTTGAAGATTGCTGTCAACAACATCATTACTCACCCACCTCAGCCCAGCGCCATCCGAAAGCTTCTCCACGACGTTGTGTCTGTCAGCCAGCCTGCTGAAGGACTGGTGGCCAACGTCATCACAGCTGGGGACTATGACCTCAACATCAGTGGTATGGCATGGCCTTGTAGTTTTTCATAACTTGCACTGGAATTTGCTGTAAGGTTTCTCATCAATTTAAAGGCATACCCCTTTTTTTTAGCTGAAACTTGAGATTTATCAAATCACGTTGGTTTTATATGTAATGCTAAAAGAATGGTTGAACTTAAGAATTCTTAATGTTTCTAAGGTAATTCTTCTGAACTTGTGTTATAGCATCATATTATTTTAATGTAGAAAATACTTGTGCATTGGTGGTGTTAATAGCTCAATGAGATGAGAGGTTTTCCTGTACAAAACTGATATACTGACGTGCCTGATTAAATATCAGAACTTTATTTATAATGCATTAATGCACAGCTTTATGTTGAAGTTAGCTCTCCTGGCCTCTCTTGGTTTTCTCTTCTATTGCTTCATACATAGAGTTCATACAATGGCCATAAAAAGCTTAAGGAACAAATGTTTTGGGGAAAGGTGTTTGCTTCCTTGTCTTTTGTGGTTTGTGTTTAATATTTCACTGTTGAAATGACTGGAATATTCTTCAGATGTTTATTCAGACCTCTAAGGGATAAGGTGTTGTGACTAATACTGAATGAGACCTGATCTTGAGACCTGAGAAGATTAAACTCCTCCCAATTAAGACCCTAATCTGTGAAAGCCTTTGAGCACATAATTGAAAGCATGTATGCATTGCCCTACTTAAACATGAGTTTAGGCTTCATGAAGATTAGTAACCAACATTGTTGTAGTAGTATGCTTGTGGTTTTTTTCCTTTAGTTGATGAAATGTTACATTATTCTACATCTTTGATACCTAATTTACAAGCTGCATCCTCAGCTTGAGTCTGGAAATTGTAATTTTTGAGAGCTGTTCAGCTGCTTTTTCAGTTTCCATGCACTCGTTTATCAGAAACTGGTGAATTGACTTTTCTGTAAAAGTCTTTGGAAGGAAAGTCTGCTTCAGTTCTAGAGACTGGGAAAACCCTGAGGAACCAGGATGGCTTCAGTCAAGAGAATTTACCACAACTTTTCTAATTCTCTCAATTTAGAAGTCAAGTATTGAAAGAAAGGAATTAAAATAGTGGCTCTATCAAGCCATGCTTTGTAGTTGTAGAGGCAAATAACTTTCCTTTTGTTTTCTTTATTTGCTGCTGGAGCTTTAGATGTACAAATTACCATACTTGACAACCTTCTATCTCTAGTTAGGTTCTTATTTCCAGTCAGACTGGCTATATACTTACTTGACAGAAGGAGAGATATATAAGCTGTTGAAGATCATACTAGAAGGACAAACTCATGTAAAAACTGTAGTTTGGTAGTACCCAGTTTTTTAGGGCTTTAGCACAAAACCCTGCACAGTGTTCTTGATGATGAAACTTGGATCCCATTACATTGTAGGAGGACATGAAGAAGTCCCTAGCTTGTCAGGTAGAGTTCCTTTTTCACTTAGAAAACTATGAATATTTACTAAGTAACTTATTTTTTTTCAGCTTTGTTAGAGCATTTTATTGAAAACCAATGGAAGCATTCATTCCTGGCAACAAAACAATCTTGGCATGGAAATGTGACATACTCTAATCTGTTCTTTGCTCTTTTTTGCACCAAAAAGAAAAGAGCCCTTTTGGTGAATTAGTTTTCTAGGACAGCAATATTAAAACATATTTCCTTAATCTGTAATGATGATTAAATGCAGTCTCTTTTGCAGGAAGACACAAGCATTAAGAAGCTCATATGAGTGTTACCAGCACTAGGATCATGATCCTGCCTTTTTTATTTAAAAAAAAAAAAGTTTTGGAACTCTTGTATTGAATTGGTTTGTTTCTAATCCCTCTTTGTTACACTTGTTGTCTAATAGTTCCATAATCTTCTTGTAGAGACCTGGCTGATAGCTGGAAGGGTGCTGAAGTTCAGCCATGCCTGCTTCTCCCATTAAAGACTTCATTATTTTTTCTTGTCTCTAATAAGTTTTCAGGTGGATCACTTCCCTGGCTGTGTCTGTTCAGGGCTGTGTGATTCAGCAATGCAGGAATGTGGTGGAGATGAGGGAGATGTTAGGTACTGAAAGTGGCTGCCCCAACATCTCCAGTTACTTTTAACTAGAAGCACTGTAGGCTGAAAAATTTCAGGAATTAATGTCTTTTATGTATAATGTTTTCCAACTAAAAAATAGAAATCATATCTAAATATAACTTAAATCCTTAATGCCTTATAGATTGCCATTTTTATTCAAGCCCAGAATTTGGGCTGAACCAGAAATCAATATTAAATGCACTGTCTAATGTTGAGGAGCCTGAGATGTTCATGATTAGGGTTAGCTGGAATCAAATGTCTTCAGTCCCTGATGGGCCTACATGGTATAGATTTTATTTCATGCTACCAGAGAGTAAAAGCCAATAGTGTGTTTGCACCTGCCCCTTTTTAGTATAATAATATCCTGTTTTTTCTGTCAGATCGCTCAGTTAAAGCTAGTGTTCCTTGGTACAGTAATTGGAAAGAGACACTGATGGAACTGAACACATCCACCTTTTATTCAGGTATTTTTTTTTTTGTGGTTGGTGCCAATTTGCCCAATTGCCCTTTTTTCCTCTTCCATGTGCCCCATCCACCTTTCCTTGCCATCTGCTACCACTGTTTAGCACCTTTCTTGGCGTAGATGTGTGTTCCTCCATTTTTTTTCCCCTCCTAAATGAAAAACTGCTGGTGGTGGTGATTTAATTTCTCTTCACATTTCTACTCCTCTTAATCTAAATCATTTGGTCTTTCCATGCAGTCAATAACTGCAACGTGGTGGTGGGAAATGACCTGATGCTGTACAAGGACTGTCCTGTGTGGGCCTATGGAACTGTATATTGCCACTGGTTGATGTTTCCCATGTAAATAGTGTCTGCTTCTGTAGAGAACTTCCTTCTCAGGAGATACTAGTGCTTTCCAAACTGGAACTAAAGTGCTGACTGTGCTTGGAGCACATA
>NW_008608730.1:10705-26612 GCF_000691845.1 Merops nubicus | reverse complement strand
ACTCTTTCTGGATTATGATTCCCTTCAATACAAAAAAAAGCTTTCTAATACATTTTCACTTAGTTTAGAAGAGTTATTGCTACCAAAACACGTTGATTATTGACCTCTCAAATAACAATGAAGTTCTGTGTTGTGCCAGTAAGAGATAGATCTTGATGTTTTTCAGTTTTTAGATACTAACAAAGTTTATTCCCTTGGTTAGTAGTAATTCTCTTTTCAATAGTGTGTTTTCAGCTGCTGCTAAATGGCTTCCTTTCTGAAAGTGCTAGAGTATGAGTACAGAGTACAAGAATCATCTTGGCCAGGTAGCTAAAAAGTACAAAACTTCATGAGGTAGACTTCTCCTTCTTAAGCTGTTATGTATGAATATTATTTTTTTCTTTCTGAACACATTAACAAATCTGCTTCAACTTTAGTTCTGTTTAATATGCTGAAAACATTTTACTGGAAAAATGGAAAACATCTAGGTCCCTGTACCTAAATGGCACAGTGCTGCTGTGCACTGCTGTAATGTGTTATAAATGTTACATCTGTGAAAAAATCAGATACTGTTTTTGTTTTGAACATGGTGTGTGTTTATTAGAAGTATCTACTGTAAATGATTGCAGCCCTGTAAATGCTCTTGAGTGAATACTGTTGGTGTATGTTTTGGTTGTATAAAGGGAATTCAGTTGCCTTTGTAGCTACTTCCAAGGTTCTTAACAGGCTGAATGAGAAAGGGGAGGGGGAAAAAAAAAAACTCACAAAAAGAAAGTAGTACTGCCCTCTGTGTAGCTGAGTCACATGTTAGAAGAATTTTTTTTTTAAACTTATGATTCAGCTGTGAAACAGAAATGGAAAACTGAAAACAACTTGAAACTAAAAGGCAGTTGAAACTTCTGCCTTGGGTAGTTCAGCATTAGTTTGGCTTGTACCTGAGTTACCACATGGGTTTGTACTCATGAAAAACACACATATGAGTCACTTTTTCATGGCTTGTTTTTACTCACAAGCTCTGTTTTCCTTCATTTAAATAGTTGTTGTATTTAAATGTAGGGCTTGGTAAAGCCAGGAGCTTTTTCTGCCATAGGTGAGTGCTCAGAGAGCAGTTGGTAGAAAGGCTCTAACCAAAAGCTACAAGTTTGCCTCCAGTTGATCTTTTTTGGTGATATGTGCTGACTGCTAGACTGAGTTCAGTTTTGAAGTGTCACTATACCTGACTATATCTGAGTGGCTGGAGCTGATGTAAGATGACCTGATAATATAGGATTAAACAAAATACTTTAACTTAATATATTAGAAAATAATTCCAACATAAAAATGAAAGTCAGTTTCTTAAAAGTCAGCTAAGAAAGCAAGGTGGTGAAGTTTGGAGGAGAGGGGGCAGGGGAGGTTTATAAAGTATTAAAAATGATGTCAGTTAAATCAAGGAATGTGTTTTCTTGGGGTGATATAAGGAAAATAAATACCTTCAGGATTTCTTATTATTCATTATCTTCTATACTAGTTACTGTCTTCTAGATTGCAGGTGAATTTGTGCTGGATTCCAGCTAACTTCAGTGTGAAATCAGGTTACTAGAGGTGGACTGACTTTGCTCTGAGGTCTTTTTTTTCCACTTCAAGGAAGGAGCTGCAGAATGGAGATGGCATAAAAGGGGCTTGAAAGAAGGAATAATGGTTCATTGCTGACTGATAGTTGGAGTGGAAACAAACAGACAAGATTTTTAAGTTCACATGTTCTTTAGATAGTGCAGACATACTTAGTTTCTCTTGATTTGTTGCTCTTGGAAAAAAGAAATCCCTGTTGTAAAAGGGCATTTGAACATGGCAGGTTGTCATATTAATGTATTAAAGACATTAATGGACTCAGATGTGAGCTTTTTGCTTTTTGGATCTCTTCTTTGACAGCTGACAGCTGAGCTGTTTATTTTGGCAAGGCAAAAGAAGGGGACTACTGTCAAGCCAAGCCACACTTGCAGAAAGCTTTAGACAAACTGTCAGATGAGGGTTTTGGTAATACTTAGCTCTGCTTCTGCTTAGAAATTAATTTTACTTCTCACTCAGTTCTCCCATCCCTAGCTGAGGCAGATTCAGTGACTGTTAGTAGAATTGTTATTTTTTTCTTTCCCAAGTGTATGTGCTTAAAGGGGTGGTAAGAAGTAGTTAATCTAACAAGGATTGAATACATGTGAGCCTACAGTACTTGAGATACTATTCAGCTTCACCTGGTTTGATTCAAACTGTTGCTGTTTCTCACACTTGTGTGTATTTTAGATGCTTTCTCCTTAGACTGTTCCTCCTCCTTTGCCCTACCATGCAAACCTTGTCAGAGTTTGCAAGCTTTACTTTTTGATGTAGTCTTTCATATTTTCTGTTCATAAATGAATAAATAGATTTTTTTTGCTGAAATATTCTAATTCATCTTGTCTTATTCTGTGTTCCAGCTACTACTCCTTGGTTTGAGTCTTACAGAGAGTGCTTTCTTCAGTCCATGCCTGCATCAGATCATGAATTCTTAAACCACTATGTTGCATGTATCCTTTGAGTGTTACAGACCTTTCCAGTGAAGGCTGTTACACCTGCCTGCAGAAATGTAACAAAGGAGACTTCAGATCTTGCCATTATGATTTGAAACAGATATTTTTCCAATACATTTAACAATGCCAACTAATTTCATAATGGGAACAGGGTTTTCTTTGTGCTTAGTGGTTGTTTTTTTTGTTAAAAAACAAACCAGACTTCTTTGTGTCAAACTGGACTCTAGTACCTGTAAACTAAACTTCCTCAGCCTAAAGCACTTAGTGCTGTAGCTCTTCAGGTGTCTGTTGACTGCCCCTTGTGTGTTTGGGGTGCACCTGCTGCTTTTTATGGCTTTTTCTAGCAGATGGAGTGGGGAGGTTGGAGAGGGTGTTTGAGAAAATTGGTCAACTTCAAGCTATTTTGGATGAGAAGAAGTCTGGAAAGGTGCCTAAATGCTGTCACTTATTCTTACCAAAACCTAGGTCTGATTTATTTGTCTACAGGGAAAGTAAAAACATGCACTGTTTCTGATGTAGCTGGTGTCTAGTGTTACAATAATGATAATACTACAGGTTTCATAACACCTGCACTGTTCCTAACTCTTTATCATTGCAGTGTGGTGGGACAGGTATGTGAGCAGCTATTAGAGAGAACCATTTGTACAGCATTAACTTGGCAAAATATTGATTCTGGCTTTTGACTTCTGAGTTGTAGTAAAATTTAAAGTACAACTCACTTTCTGGCTTCTCTGAATTAATGCCTTTGATTTGGTGAATACATTTAGCAGAGCAGATTCTTCTTTATTAATGATTTTGTCGTTGCATTGAGGTAAAAATCTGAACACTTCTGCTTTTTACTTAGAAGTTGTTGCTGTGTTTAGGAATAGTGACAGTTATTGTTGCTCAGGTGAGATCTTAAAGTCCCAATTCTTCTTAGAACTTGAAATTCACCCCCCAACAGACTTTAGTTTTCAATTATGTTTCTTGTGTGAACAGTTGGTCTGTATCTAAAATCTTAAATACCAGCTTAATTGACTTAAACTTGGATTTGGTGTCAGATGGGACTGAACTCCTGTCTCATCTCACTACAAATGTTAGTGAACTGACTGTTTAAATAGTGCCTTTTATGAAGATTAAAGTCAAATCCTAACTGCACAGACTTCTGTGGTAGCATCTTACAGGCTTAAATATTGTACTCATCTATTCTGTTTTATGCCCTTCCTGTTTTATTGTGTGATCAGTGGTTGTTCCTGGGTTCTTTTAGTAAATGTCCTTAGCTTGAATTTAGGTATGCTTGTAGTTTCCTCTAGTGAACAAGATCCTGTGGAGCAGTTCCTGAAGCTGTCTCAGGAACAGCATCGAATTCAGCACAGTAGTGAATACTTGTATCCCAAGTGGTTTATACCAAACACACTCAAATATTACGTGCTACTGCATGATGTCAGCACAGGAGAAGAGCAAAGGTGGGTCTGGTGGGTCTTCTGCCTTCTGAGAACTGACAGGTGAACTCTTTGGCTGAAATGAGGACTACACTGTTGAGGGCTGGGACACCTCTCCTACGAGGACAGGCTGAGAGAGAGTTGGGGTTGTTCAGCCTGGAGATGAGAAGGCTCCAGGAAGACCTTATTGTGGCCTTCCAGTATCTGAAGGGGGCCTACAAGAAAGCTAGGGAGGGACTCGTAGTGATAAGATGTGAGGGGTAATGGGCTCAAAATGGAAGTGAGTAGTTTTAGATTAGAGATGAGGAAGAAGCTCCTCACTAAGAGGATGGTGAGACACTGGGACAGGTTGCCCAGGGAAGTTGTGGATGCTCCATCACTGGAGGTGTTCAAGACCAGGTTGACCTTGTGCAACCTGGTCTAGTGGAAGGTGTCCCTGCCTGTGGCAGAGGTTTTAGAACTAGAGGACCTTCAAGGCCCCAAACCATTCTGTGATTGGAATGTTGAGTGATTGAAACCATTCTATGAAATGTTTGGATCTGTAAATTGTTTTGACATTAGACATAAAACTGGATCCTTTAGGTAGTATGCTGACTACTACCAAGGCACATTTCTCTAAGTAGTATTTTTAGATCCCCTTCTTTTGGTCATACAAAATAGTTTGCTGCAGTATGCATCTAGAATAGAGTTGGTTTGATACCAAGTCAGGGTAAATGTTTTCCTTTTTCAGGGCTGACTCCATTTATGAAGAGATGAAGCAGAGGTATGGAACTCAGGGCTGTTATTTGCTGAAAATAAATTCTCGGACATCTAATAGAGGAACAGATGAACAGATACCAGATCCTTGGAGTCAGTACCTTCAGAAAAACACAATCCAGAACCAGGTATTACAGATGCCTTTTTAGAATACAATAAGGTCCAGTGAAAGCCCATTTTAGCTGTTAGGTTTTGCCTCAGTGTTTCTACAGAATGGGCTGATAGACAGTCAAGGTACTTCTAACATAGCTGTGACTTTTGGCAAGGGCTTGAGATGAGTCCTCTGTCAAAGAACTGTCCTCTGTGCTTCTTGACTTCACAGTAAGGGGCACTGAAGTACTTGACTGTCTGAAATGGGTGGAGAGGAGCACTGCAATAATAGGCTTGTGCTTTATGCACTGATAAGAGCAAGTAACCTCAGAAGTGTCCTATTCATAGTAACTTTCATAAATCCTACCTTCATTTTGATTAATTCTCTTCACTCTTAAAATTTGAGCTTTTTCCAGGTCTTCTCTAATTCACTAAACAGTGTAGATGTGTTGTTTTGTGGGGGTATCTGTGGTTTTTCTGGTACCTTCTTGCAGTCCAGTCTAGTCTGTCATCTGCTAAGCTGGCAAATGATAGTGTCTGTTAGACTCTTTGAGTCAGTTTGCCATAAATAGCTGTATTTTTGACTTCAGGACCAAAAATACTCCTTAAGTTTGCTTTTAACTGACCTGCAGTTTTAACTGCATCTGATTAAATGGTTTGTTTGTGGAATCATAGTTTTTTGTCAAATCTAGCTGGCACTGGAAAGTCAAAACATCTCATTTCTGTAAGCTAAGAGCACCAGTAAATAATCTTCTACTATAATTAGATGTTTTCTTTTTTTCTGTCCCATGTCAGCTGCCCAATGTAGATGTTATTTTTTTTGTAGGAGCATATTGAGGAATTGCTTTAGGGAGCATATTTTCCCTGTGGTAGGCACTGCTGTGTAAGACTTGCAGTTGCTTCTCTTGGTTGACAGTGAAGCTGTTTGAGTGAACCAAAAGATAGCTGCTTCATTTGTTGAGTATAACTTTCATCTTGACAATATCAGAGGTTCTTAGAGCCTCACAAACTACTTTGTAAATGGATATATAAGAACAAATATGCTTTCTTTATTTACTTATTGAAGTTAAGTGCTGTTGACTGACTTCTGTGTGTGGTTTAGCATTCTTAAAATTTTGGCTTTTTTTTTGTGTGTTTTCTGGCAGGATTGCTATGAAGATTGTCCTTACACTGTTGTTTCCAACAAGAATATGGATCACTTGATATCAGATGGCTTAGACAGTGAAATTAAAGGTATTTTTATAACTTAAATCAAAACATTGATAGCATTTATATAGCTGTCTCATGTCTTGGACAGTAATCACTTAAGTCATTTGTTAGGGAATTCTAAGTAGTAATTTTCTAAATGGTCAAAGATAATGTAACCTGATGTCCACAAAGAAAAATGCTGTAGTGCTGATCTACTGGGTTGCTGGTAATTGGTAGATGGATCTTCAGTGAGGTGGCTGTTGATTTATTGTGCTCCTCTTTTTGAGATAATGTATATTGTCTGCAAACTGTGACAATAAAAAGTAACATAGGATTAAATAGCTAATTTTCATCATAATAAAAGTTCTGATTAGTGTGCTTTGCTCTAGCTTGGAAGCTGAGATTTGGGTTTTTTTGTCCTTGTTTTTGGTTTTAAATCTGGAAATGACAGAGTAGTGACTTGCAAGGCAAGTTCTTACAGCCAACTTAGTTTGGAATTATGCTCATGGATGACCAATAAAAAGTAACATAGGATTAAATAGCTAATTTTCATCATAATAAAAGTTCTGATTAGTGTGCTTTGCTCTAGCTTGGAAGCTGAGATTTGGGTTTTTTTGTCCTTGTTTTTGGTTTTAAATCTGGAAATGACAGAGTAGTGACTTGCAAGGCAAGTTCTTACAGCCAACTTAGTTTGGAATTATGCTGGTGGATGACAGAGGAGAGTAAAGAAACTGAGTGCAAATTAGTGCATGACCTTTTAAAAAACTTTTTAAGGCAACTTTGTAGGATTCAGCTGAGAAACATCAGGTAGGGAAGAAGTGGAGGTAGCCAACACTGTCTGGCCTGACTCAACCCAGATCTTCTCACCTGACTTGAAAGGCACAAGGAGACCCAGTGTACAGAGGAAAGCCTGCAGTTGCCTAAAAAAGCAACTTTCCAGTACCTTGCAGCCTAGGTGTAGTCTGCAAGCTGCTGTTTGAAGTTTACATACCCAGCTTTACATTTCAGGAGTAAAATCCACTATGGATTTGCTTTCACAGCTTGGCTTTGTTCACTGCTAGCTAGGGCTGGATAAAGCAAGCTGATTTTCTGGTATGGAAAGGAAATAGGAGAACTGTGGAAGTCTTGGAGTGAAATGGTGTCTCAGTCTAGTTCAGATAGCTAGATGCAGTAGTGGTCAGCAGCCCTTCTCACATAACTAAGAGGACTTTAGAGGAGGTTGTTTCACATTAGGGTTGTTTGGAACAGCATGGAAAATGAGTTTTTAATCTTAAAGCATAAATGAAAAAAAGAGTGAATGGATTCAATAGAGCCATTGTAGTAATTGCTGTATTTCAACTTTTTGTCATTATTTTAATGCTTTCTTAGTTTTCCTTTGTTCCTGATACTTGTCAGCATGGCTAGGGATTCTTTGCCCTGTAGTTCAGAACCAAAAATGTGTATTTAGCCATGTTCCTGAGATTCTCTGAGCTTTCTGAAGCATTTCAGGAATGATGTAATACTCAAATAGTGCTTTGCTGCTGTCTTCTCAGCACTGATCTGCAGGGGAGAATAATCAGTGAATAGCTTTGCTTAGATAGGTTCTGAGTAAGGAAAACTTTGAAGTAGGTTAATAAAAGATATAAACCCAAAAAATGTTGAAGTAACTCAATACTTAACTGAGCTTTTTGATTTAATCTTTCAATAGATGGCTTGTCAAATAACTTTAAGACTCACCCTCTTCAACTGGATCATCCCAGTGGCAGCCTGGATAGCACTGATTACACAAAGGCCACAGCAGCATTGCAGGACTCAAAGAAATCCAACTCTGGAACACCTCATGGTGCTTGTCTGACCCTCACAGATCACGACAGAATCAGGCAGTTCATACAGGAGTTCACATTTAGGGGACTTCTGCCACATATAGAGAAGACAATTCGGCAACTTAATGACCAGGTCAGTTGACTTTTAAACACTTGGTGCCATGAGAAGTAAAAACAGTTGGGGTAGAAATTCAGTGATCCAAAAATCTGTTCTGAAACTGTTACTTTCTTTTGCATCTAATGATTCAATGATCTTATTGAAAACTGTAAGAAAATTTAGGAAAATAGCTGATGCTATCGTTTTTGGTCAATTTGTATTTGAAAACAAACAACAAACTGACCCAAAAAAACCCACTAAACAAAAAAAACCAAAACCAAACCAAATTTGTATCAACAGAGCTTCAGTGCAGGGAGGCTTCTTGGTGGAAGCCTGTCTGAACTGTTATCAGGGATTTCTGCCCTTGCTCCTAAAATCCTAATTTCATGCTTCTGGATGATTCTGGCACTGGGAACAAAATACAATTTTTATGTGGAGCTGCTGGAGCGTGTCCAGAGAAGGGTCACGAGAATGATCCGAGGGCTGGAGCAGCTCTGCTGTGAGGACAGACTGAGAGAGTTGGGGCTGTTCAGTCTGGAGAAGAGAAGGCTCTGAGGTGACCTTATTGTGGCCTTCCAGTATCTTAGGGGGGCTACAAGAAAGCTGGGGAGGGACTTTTTAGGATCTCAAGTAACAACAGAACTAGAGGGAATGGGGCAAAGCTGGCAGTGGGCAGATTCAGGCTGGATGTGAGGAAGAAGTTCTTCCCCATGAGAGTGGTGAGACCCTGGGATGGGTTGCCCAGGGAGGTGGTTGAGGTCCCATCCCTGGGGGTCTTTAAGGCCAGGCTGGAGGAGGCTCTGGGCAGCCTGATCTAGCGGGAGGTGTCCCTGCTCATGGCAGAGGGGGTGGAACTGGGGGATCCTTGTGGTCCCTTCCAACCCTGCCAGATTCTGATTCTGTTTTGGCAGGGGACTTTGGAGCCCTGGTGGCTCAATGGTTGGACTTGATGATCTTGGAGGCCCCTTCCAACCTAAAGGATTCTATGATTCTATGAGTCTATGTTTCAGTATTGGAATGCACAACTAAAGTAATGTATTTTCAGTCTGTAAATGCTGCATACTTCAGCTACTACTTCTTGACATGGACACCTTGAATCATGGAATTCTGTTTTGATCTCAGTGGTTTTTGCAACTGAATATTCTTCTCTCACAGCAGAATTTTTTTTGGGGGGGGAAGTGTGATAGTTTATATCGTGCCTGTGTTGAGGACATACTGGTATTTGGGTTAAATTGTCTGTTCAGGTTATAGCTTGAAGTGTGTGAGGGGCTTTGATATGAAGTATCATGCTGTATGGAACCTTCTCTCCCTGAATTAACTTTTGGGAGTTGGTATATGCTGGCCATGTTGATGCTTGGAAAGCTTTATGAAGAAATATTTTTTAAAAGAAGTGCATACATCAAGTACAGCAAGCAGCCTTACCATCAGGGGTGTAATGATACAGTCCTGGTTACTGTAAGAAAAGCATTATCTTCAAAAAGACACATCCTTTGCCTTAAATCTTGACAGTGGTAATTCCCTGTGGGAGTTTCCTCATTAGTGGAAATTACCTAGAAGAACAAAGTTGTGTAACCTTGCTTGCAGGTATGACTAGTGCCCTTGACACTTGAAATGGATGTTCACAATGTGGTGAAGCTTTCTGTGGGTGGTGACAAGGAGAATGTTCTCTCTTGAGGTAGATACTTTGTCTAGATTTTAGATTGGACTAATACCAGGAATTAGATTACAGAATTCTATTAGATTTCAGCTGTCTGAAATACAATAAATCTATGAATTACAACTTTGATCTCAGTGCCAGTGATTCATTCTGAAGGAGTGTGCTCTTGGTTATCTTATTTCTGTTTTATAAAAAAAAGTGTGTTTAGGAAGCTTTAAGGAAGTTTGGGTTTTTATGTTAAACTTAGATTAGTGTCTCTGTTGCTCTAATTTAGTGTCTTTTTGCAGTTAATATCCAGGAAAGGTTTGAGTCGATCACTGTTTTCTGCTACTAAAAAATGGTTTAGTGGCAGCAAGGTTCCAGAGAAAAGCATAAATGAGCTGAAGAATACTTCTGGTTTGCTGTAAGTAATTTCAGTCCTTACCTTTAGATCTAAACTGAAAATGTACTTGTCTTTTTTTTTTTTTTTTTTGAGAGGTGAAGCCTGTGTTTGTTTGCCTTAAATTTGTATGTTTTGTCTTGGGTTTCATCATCCAAATGTTCACCTCAGTTTTCTGTGTTGAACTTGGACACACAGTTTGCTTCCTACAAAGTTTGACTAACAAGTGTTTGTGAAAATGTATTTGATCTTAATGTACTTGATCTTCACTGAAATGATTCATATATATTTGACTAACCAGAAGTTAGTGATGCTTGCAGAGGACAGGAACCTGCCCAATGTTGTGGCATAAGGAATATTTAGAGGATTTTTTTCTTTCAAGAGAAATGGGGATGATTAACAACTACAGATGGGTGAACAGTCAGTCTTATTGTGTTTTTCTTGTACAGCTTTGTTTAGCTCTAGCTCTAACAGTCACTCTAACAGAAGAGTTTTAGTGGTAGATACTTTTCAGTATTTCTTGGTTGAGAGGAATGGTTGCTTTGAGTGTTAGTGGAACAGTGGCTCTTGTTCACCAGAAACTATGAAACCATTATGTGTGGCAGCTTCACTTAGATGTTTGTTGGCTAAGGCTGAAGCAATGCACTTTTTATTCCTACTTGGTGAACAGAAATTAAGATCAGAGGGGATGACTTCATAGAGCATGTCTTGTTCTATTTATTAAAATTCTGACTTTGAATTTCAATATTTGCATTTCTAGGTATCCACCAGAAGCACCAGAGCTCCAAATCCGGAAAATGGCAGACCTGTGCTTTTTGGTGCAACACTATGAGCTTGCATACAGCTGTTACCATACAGCAAAGAAAGACTTCTTAAATGATCAGGCAATGCTTTATGCAGCATGAGCACTGGTTGGTACTTCACATAACATAAACATTCTGTGAACTTTTCCTAATAATCTCTTAATATTTGTCTGAAGGTAACAAAATGCCATTTCCTTCTTCTACCTCTAAATTTGTAAGGGTCTTTCCAAATTTGCTGCATGCCTTTAGTAAGTCCTAAAGTGTTCTCAGATCTACTTGGGACTTATTTTATGAAGGGAATAAAGGTGTGAATAAAAATTGAGGACTTGTTCCCCTTTCTGTATTTCACATGAAGATTATCTGGAATACAGCCTCTGGTCTGAAGGTAACAAAATGCCATTTCCTTCTTCTACCTCTAAATTTGTAAGGGTCTTTCCAAATTTGCTGCATGCCTTTAGTAAGTCCTAAAGTGTTCTCAGATCTACTTGGGACTTATTTTATGAAGGGAATAAAGGTGTGAATAACAATTGAGGAGTTAATTCTTAATGTGAAATACAGAAAGGGGAACATCTGGAATGCAGCCTCTGGAAGAATGGATCTTTAAACTTGTAGTTTGATAACTCAATCAGGTGTGAAATAATTCTATAGTATCTTTTTGACTTGGGCAAAATACTTATTTGCCAGGAAGCCAAGGCTATGTCACTGTAAATATGATAGTGTACATTTTTTTTTAAAGACTCTTGAGAAATATGGTTTGAGTATATCACTGCTAAACTTCCCTGTAAACACATACTCATTCATTAATTTCTCTGAGATTGAAGATAATGTGACTAAAATAGTTTTCAATAAGATAAATGAGAACACAGGGGAAAAAGAAAAAGTTTAATTTTTAGAAGCTATGGTTTTTAGATTTTAGTCTGGTTAACTTGATAAAATTTGAAACTTTGTAGAGCTATGGAGCTTGTGCACTGGCCTGTCTTGATGTAGAACCTTTACAAGAATGTGTATTTTTGCAGTACAGACAGTTCTGCATTTGGATAATCTGAAGAGCTAACTTAATTTCTTAATGGTTTGTAGAGATCTTAATTAGGATTTTTTGCAACCTACAAGTCATAGTCTTTAGTCTTAATGGTTTGTAGAGATCTTAATTATGAATGTTTGCAACCTATGAGTCTTAGTCTTTACTGCAGAAAAACTTCACTGTCCTGTCTTTAAGGAAAGAAGCAAAATTTCAGCATTTTATTAGAGCTTCTTTGGAAGCTGAGAATGTAACTTCACTTAGGCAAAACTCAGAAAACAGTCCTCATCTCAAAACAGATGGTAGTAGTGCTACCCTATCAGATAGAGATTGCTCCTGCAGTAGGAGATTATCAGCTGTAGTGAATGAGTGCTTCTGTGTAGTGTTAGGGCTGCCATCAACTGCAGACACTTGTGTTGGTGTATAACTCCTGCTGATGTCTGGGTAATTGCAGGCAAAGCCATAAATAGGCTGTTGTATTAAACCTTCTATCAGTTACAGTGTGTTGGGTGCACTTTCATATGCCAGTAATCCATTAGGTGAAGAGCTTGAACAAGTAGCTATTGAAACATGTTCCTCAGCATTTTGAGGTTTACAATTAGTTGGAAAAAAAACCCTACAGTGACAGTTCTGAATGTCTCCTGTAGGAAATGGCAGCAGTGTCAGCTTTTCTTCAGCCTGGAGCTCCTAGACCATATCCTGCTCATTATATGGAAACAGCAATTCAGACCTATCGAGATATCTGCAAGTATGTTGTTTACTTCTGTACTCCTCCAATGAAAGCTGCAAGATGTGGTAGTTTAACTTTCTTCCCCTGTGTAGTGCTAGTGCCAGATGACTAAAAGAGCACAGAATGATAAAGAGTAAGGTATGTTATCTAGGATAACATGGAAAGGGTTCTGTGCCTTTAAGAGTGATTATTAAACTCATGTATTGGATCTACCTGGTAAGATTTTGGTAGTGGGGTGGCTGCAGGGATGGCTTCTGTGAGAAGACAGCAGGAGCTGCCCCAGTTTTCACCCAGCTCCAGAAGGGACCTGCTGCTGCCCAAAGCTGAGCCTGTCAGCAGTGCTGGTGGTGCCTCTGTGATAATCTACTTCAGAAATGGTAACAAACTGTGTGCAGCAGCTGTGAGAGTGGAGTGAGACAATGAAACAGCCCTTCAGACACCAAAATCAGTGAGGAAGGAGGGGAGGAGGTTCTTCCCTGCAGCCTATAGAGAAGAAAGACCATGGTGAAGCAGGTTGTCCCCTTGCAGTCCATGGAGGACCACAGTGGAGCAGGGGTCCATGCTGCAGCCTATGGAGGATGAAGCCAGAGCAGGTAGATGTGCTCTGAAGGAAGCTGCTGGCTGTGGAGAGCCTGTGCCAGAGCAGCTTCTGGCCAGAGCTGTGACCTAGGGGGAACCCACACTGGAACATTCTGTCCCTGAAGGGACTGTACCCCTTGGAAAGGACCTGTGCTGGAGCAACCCTTGAATTGTGTCTGTGGGAGGAATGAGGGACAAGAGCATAAGGAAGAGGGAGGGGTGGCAGAGGTGAAATGTTATTAACTGACCAGAACTCCTTTTCCCTATCTGCCTGTCCTACTTGTGGGGGAGGAGCAGGTAGGACAGTTGGGAGTGAAGCCAAGCCTACAAAGGATATTCTTTATCATTCTACTATTCTGTTATTAATTGGCAATAAATTAACTTAACCTTCCCCAAACCAGATTTGTTTTGCATGTGACTGTAAGTGGTGAGTGGTCTGCCTGTGCTTATCTCAGCACGTGAGCTTTTTAATCTGATTTTCTCCCCATCTTGCTGAGGAGGGTGTGTGATAGACCAGCTTGGTGAGCACCTGGTGTACCCACCAAGGTCAACACAGCACAACTTGTTTCTGGCTGTTGGACTTCTCATTTTTCAGATCATTTAGTTGGTATTTTTATAAATACAGTAACATCCTCAAAATCTGTCAAGTTTTGGCTAGGGAAGGATGGTTGGTGTGTCAATCTGTGCATGGTTGTTTTGCAGGGGATGAACTTTCATGTGTTTTACTTTAAGAGGGATAAACAGAACATCAGTCTGATGCCACAGGGAGAAAATTTGTCACATTTGAGGTGAAGAGTTTTTCATGGTTTATTTTGATAAATATTTATTAACACATTTGTTTTTGCTTTAGGAACATGGTTCTGGCTGAACGTTGTGTGCTGCTGAGTGCAGAAATCTTAAAAAGTCAAAGCAAGTATTCAGAGGCTGCTGCTCTTCTCATTCGTTTAACCAGTGAGGTAAAACACTTAGTAGCTTTTTCCACTCATGCCCTCCTGCTGTTTATTTACCCAAGCACTTCTAGGTTCTCCTCCTTGCCCTAGGATGTTTCGTAGCCAAAGGTAGCAAATGAGCTGGTATAAAGCACAAGAAAAGTGTTTAAAAGTGAAGAAACTAGTACAGATACTTCTAGTCAAGTGAGTTGCTTGACTTCTTCAACCATGCTGAATGTGCATTTGTTATCTTGGGCTTTATAACTGATTTTCTTTTACACCTGCTTAGCTCTTCTATGGCCTATTTCCAGTTTAAGAACTCCTGGGTTAAAAGCATTAGCATGGCTTGCCAGAGCCCTAATGGATCCTGTATCCCATGTATAATCACAAGTTCTCCATAGTTTAAGTAACTAGGACATTACTGTAGCTCAGCTGTTATGAATCATTAGAATCTTACTGTGTAAGGGAAAGCTAGTCTGAAACTTCTGTAATATTAATTGGTGGAAATTAAGCATGGAATTAGCTTCCAACAGCCCAGAAAGTGTCTTGCTTGAAAAGGAGTGAAAGAAATGTAATACCAGTTATAGTACAGCATCTATGTAGCTTGGAGGGAAGTCTGACAGTTCTGGTTTTGGGGCCAGCTGCACCAAATGTGATGCTTCTGAGACTTTGCCTGGGACAGATTAAGCATAAATTTGCTTAGTTCTGTGTCTCAAGTGTCTCTGTAGCTTCCTTCTTGTCCTTTCAACTTCAGCTTGCTATGAAGATTTACGTGAGCAGTGTAAGTTGCTTAAGCAAGGATTTTAAATGCTGTTAACTCTGCACAATCATTTTACAACTTAAAATTATATGTAGTATGCTTCTGGTGCCTTTTGGCAGTGGCAAAGAAAATCTTCACAGGGTATTATGTAGGTGTCTCAGAGTAAATTTGTAGTCCAGACAGTACTTGGACATCACTGATAGGATGGGGCAACAGGGAAAAATACTTAATCTTGTTTTCTTTTATATACACACATTCATCTAACGTTTGTATATTCTTCAACTAGAGTAAATTTGTAGTCCAGACAGTACTTGGACATCACTGATAGGATGGGGCAACAGGGAAAAATAATCTTATTTTCTTGTATATATACACATACATCTAAAGTTTGCATATAAAATAATCTTCAACTTCACAGCATTGTTAAAGCTTCCTGTCTGTTAGCATTAAAACAAAGCTACTGTTATCTTTGTTAGTATTTAACTTCAAGGCTAATTCTCTTCTTTTAAACAGGATTCAGATCTTCGGAGTGCCCTTCTGCTGGAGCAGGCAGCCCACTGCTTCATAAACATGAAGAGTCCCATGGTTAGAAAGTTTGCATTTCACATGATATTGGCTGGCCATAGGTTTAGTAAAGCAGGTCAGGTAAGTATTGTCTTTCTGCTTGGAAAATGTATGCCCAGTATTTTATACTTTGAAGAACAAGTTAAATGTATCAGTCTGGGAAAAGATGTTTGGTTTCTGACACTTCTGTGAGTCAGAAGTATTTTCATTTCTAGGTCTCAATTTAATACAAGGCTTTTTGTTTGGGTGAAGGAGTGGTTTTACTCTTGAGATGAGTGAGTTGCAGGAGTTAAGGATTTGTTAAACCCTTAATTTATTAGAATAATAGCAAATTTTAGGTATGTTTTTCTTGGTGCCTTAACCACATGCTTTTTTAGTGAGGGTGCAGGTGTGTGAATAATTACAAGACAAACTAAAGGATCTTTTTATGACTGCTTAGACTTGAGGAAAAATTAAACCAAAACAAATGAGATTGTTTTTACTTCCATTCACCTCCCTGTGCATGCAGCTCTAAGTGTGGTAAATAAACTCCACTTGTGTTGGCTGTGAAGCACAGAAGTTATTTCTGCCCTGTTGTGGGACAGGCTCTCACCAGGTAGCTTGTGCTCAGTTCCTGCT
>NW_008608730.1:2911-10586 GCF_000691845.1 Merops nubicus | reverse complement strand
GCCACTGAGGTCAGCTATGGGGCTGTCCTTGAATGCAGTCAGTTTGTTCACTGATAAGCTGCAGACCTGTGACAGAAAGTTGTATTGTAGGCCAGTAATACAGCAGAACCCACACGTCAGAATTCAGCTTGAAACAAAGCTGTGTGGTCTTGGGGGGGATGGTGTTCTTCCACCAAATCTTTTTATTTATCATCTTGATAAGGACCAAGTAAAGTGGTGGTGTATTTTGGGCTTCTGTACTTAAAATCACAGATGTGAAGAACAGCAGGAGTATTTTTATCCCCTCTTTGGTTTTCCTCTTGCAGTGATTTCCCTGTGTATTATGACAGTACAGTACTGACAGGGAGCTGTTGATCAGAGGAGGTTTTTTTCTTGTGTTTTTAAGCTATTTCACTCCTTTGCCTAGAAGAGTGCATACATTTCATAAAGCTTTGACTTTGTCTTCATGTAACAGCTGTCTCATTTTATCTAATTCTTGTAGAGATTTCTGTTTCCAAGGAAAGCTTTTCCTGTGGTACCAGTACAGTACTGACAGGGAGCTGTTGATCAGAGGAGGTTTTTTTCTTGTGTTTTTTTTAGGTATTTCACTCCTTTGCCTAGAAGAGTGCATGCATTTCATAAAGCTTTGACTTTGTCTTCATGTAACAGCTGTCTCATTTTATCTAATTCTTGTAGAGATTCCTGTTTCCAAGGTACTGTGGTACAGTATATAGGGTTTTTTTTTCCTGTATCCTTTAGAGACACCAAAACATCAAAAGCTACTGAAGAGAAGTCAGCCAGCCTGCTTAGCTGCATACTGTTAAACCCTATTTTAAAATGTCAGTACTATCTGATGATGTTGGGGATTTACTGCTCCTGCTGTCATCACCACACCAATTTGAACACATCTTAGGTTTTTCCTGTGACTGCTGCAAATAGGGCAATGCTGTTCCCTTTTTTTAGAAGCTGAGACTTGTCTGTACAGTGAATGCCTCTGCAGATGTTCAGTACCTAGAGTTGGGGTTGAATGCCCAGCTCCTCAGGTGTGTGCTGGAAAGGAGCTGTGGAGCTGACTGGGAGCAGAGCATCTGTCTCCCAGTGGCTGATGCGATTGGTGATTTTGTCTTGTGTATCCTCTAGGGTTGTTTTGTTGGTTTCTTGGCATGGATTTTGTCCCAATTTTGTCTTCTGAACAACAAAAGTGAAATGAAATGTGTTGGATCTAGCTCTTATCCTGAGGCTTGGCAGCAGAGCTCTGTAGACTTTAGCAGTCAGTCCTGAAGCAACACAGAACACTACTTTAAAAGTAGTCTTCTCTTATTGTTTGTGCTTTTTATCTTGCTGCCTGTTCCACTAGTGTTTGAAAACATGAACTTAATATGCAGGCTAAGCTGTGTACTGTGGGAACCAACACTTCTGTGCTTAGATGAACACTGGGCAGATGCAATGAGGTCTAGTTCTGCAGATATTACACTCAGCATAATGGGGAGGGGGGGGTGGTAAAAGCTTCAGTAACTTTTCTGACTTTCTAATATTACAATTACTTCCTAACACGACAGTTAAAATGAGTGATTAATGGGACTGAGGAATGAATTTGTTTGTTTTTTCTTGCAGAAAAAGCATGCCTTACGTTGCTACTGTCAAGCCATGCAGGTTTACAAAGGGAAAGGCTGGTCTCTTGCAGAAGACCACATCAACTTCACCATTGGTCGCCAGTCCTTCACGCTCCGCCAGCTGGACAATGCTGTGTCTGCCTTCAGGCATATTCTGATCAATGACAGCAAACAACCTCCAGCTCAGCAAGGAGCTTTTTTGAGAGAGTATCTGTATGTTTATAAGGTAAATGACTTTCTTGATTCCTTGAGTAATCAGTAATTTTATTACCAGTAATTTTCTATTAAGCCATTTAATTATTTTCTGTCAAACCTGCTTTGTTCCAGGGTTGGGTTTTATTTTTTTCACCTAGTTGCTGTGTTCATGTTTTATTTTCAACTTCAAAGAAACAAATATGCTGCATTTCACACGTGTATTAACTCTACTCCCACTGATGGGTATTAGCATGACTCTTAGGATGTATTTATTACAATAAAATGAACTCTTCCTTTTGAGGGTCATACTTGAATTGCAGCTTGTGATAGTTCAGGTTTATTTAGAAGTATATCTGTTTTAATTTATAAATTTTTTTTTTTGGCTTTTGATGATAAACATTTAATAAAGACTAGGTAGCTCTGTCACCTTTTCTGATACTAGAAACTACTCACCATCCATATTGGAGTGAATCTTTTCTTCAATATGGGTTTTCATAGATCAGGCAACTTGGAATTTGCTGCAGGTTTGTGATTCTGGGTTGTCATATACCATGCACATTATGGAGTGTTTAGTGCTGGTATCATCACACAACTTGGACCCGTGCAGTTAGTTTCTGTCTTACAAAGCTTGTAGAATGAATTTCTGTGGTGTTGAAATTACAGTAGACCTTGCTCAAGACTGGTGCTTGAGTCCACAGCCCAGCTTTAGTGAGTTGTGTATAATGATGGTGGTGTAGTGAATGTAGTTTATCAAATTCTGTGCTACAGAGTCAAGCTTTTCACCAAATAAAGCTTGGAACAGCCTTACAGCCACAATATTGATAAAGAGTGCTGGACTAAAATAGTTATTTGCCTTTTTCCATGAAGATTTCATGAACTTTAAACTCTTAATGAAGAAAAAAATAATTTCAGACTATCAAACTGCCAAAACAGTTAACTGAAATTATTCATGCCATCTGAAATACTACCAGTTCAAACACTGAGTGCTTGTAGCTTGGTTTCCTTGTCAATCAGTTACTGGTAATGTGCAGCATGGATATGATGTATTTGCATAATGACATGACATTCTGTTTTACTCCCTTGCCCCAGAACGTGACCCAGCTCTCACCTGATGGTCCCTTACCACAGCTTCCTTTGCCCTACATTAACAGCTCAGCAACCCGTGTTTTCTTTGGGCATGATAGAAGACCAGCAGAAGGTGAGCAAATTTTATGTAAACAGGCTGAAGTCCCTTATTTATGGAACCAAAATATGTGTAAGAGTTGGTGTCATTAAACAATCTATCATTATGTAGAACTAATGTGACGAGGTAACTTCTTAAATAAGATTTCCAAAGAAAAGCTTAAGCTTGGTATTGATCTCTAAATGTTTCCAGACTTCCTGTGTAAATATGAAATCTGGATATGTGGGATTCCATTATTTTTCGTGCCTGGAAAGCTTCATTGCAAGTCTGGAGTGAACTTCATGAAAGGGATTATTAATAGCTCAGCAAATGTTAAAATCTGGTGCCAATACTAGAAATCAGCTTTACGGTTAATTTTCTCTAGGCTGAAATGTTTGAAGTTGAATTTTGATGCTAAAATCTTGGAATTCTGCAATTTGCAAATAGAAGTATACTCAAATTATCTGCAGTATTGTCTTCCACTTGTGTATTTCCAAACTTCTTGCAATTCATTGACTTAAATCAGCTGTAACATAAACATGACAGTGACTGAGAACTTAAATATTCTAACAAGTGCAACTGCTGCACATTGACTTAAATCAGCTGTAACATAAATATGACAGTGACTGAGAGCTTAAATATTCTAACAAGACTTACCAAATTGCCAGTGCAACTGCTGCGTGCCAGTGTTCTTGTCATTCTGAGACTGCCTTACTCGTGCTAGGTGAAAAGCAGGCAGCTACACACGTCAGCCTGGATCAGGAGTATGACTCGGAGTCATCCCAGCAGTGGAAGGAGCTTGAGGAGCAGGTTGTTTCTGTGATAAATAAAGGAATAATACCTTCAAATTTTCAACCAACCCAGTTCTGTTTAAATCGCTACTCTGATAACTCCAGATTTCCACTTGCTGTGATAGAAGGTAAGAGTTACACACCTCAAACCAGATAAATTTATACAATATTTCCTGTGGTGTTGTAGATTTAAACCAGTGTTGTTGTGCAGAAGAATGCTTTGAGTTGGGAGAACCTTCAGATGGGGATAGCTTCTTCTCACTGTTTTCTTGCACTTTGAAAATACACTTTTTTTTTTTTAATAGAACCAATAACTGTAGAAGTGTCCTTCAGAAACCCTCTGAAAGTTCCACTTCTTCTGACTGACCTTTCATTGCTGTGGAAGTTTCAACCTAAAGACTTCAATGCAAAGCATGGTGGAGAAACAAAAGAGCTGGTAAGGAAAGCTTCATCCTTTCTCGACCAAAACCAAATGGCTGCTGTTATGGAGTATTAACTTACATCTTTAAAGTTCTGTAGTGTGAAGAGAGCTGGTTAAAGTGTAAGTTAAGAAAAAAAATAGCTATTGAATTTCTTTATGCATTGTTTAAAATAGGGCACAAAGCAGCTGAGTTAACAAACTTCCTGTAACGAGTATGGGAAAGCAAAATACTTCCAACACTTCATTTTATGTGTGGTACATCTGTTTTGAGTCACACTAGCTTCAAGCAGCAGCAATGATCCCCAGTGTTACTGGGTATATTATCAAATACCTTTTTCTGGAGCTACTGGGGCTACTGTACATACTGAAATGTGTTCTGAAAAACTATGCTGGTATGGCAAAAAAACATCATGATATCCTGATTAGAAGAAAACTAAAAATATATTGTATTAAAAATCAATGTTTTGAATACTTAAGATGAACTACTTAACTAGTATTTAATGCTTAACTAATACTGCCAAAACTGCCCTATGATGATTGTCCTCACGTGTATTTTTAGGGCTTTAATGTGTTCTAATGCTGAGTATCACAGTAAATTCTTTAATAACTTGTTTTCTGGCCAAAAGCATTTGGAACAGAGTGATCTCTAAAGGTGTTGTTTGGCAGAGGTATAAACATGACTTCATATAACTAAGTCTCAAGAATTACCATGTGCTTTCCCTTCTGTTCTGAACTGCTGCTTTAATATGATAAATACTTCTATGCCTGTTGATGAAATTGGTTTGGAATGATTCCAGTTTATACTGATAAATCTTAAATTTCTCTCAAGTAAATGTTTACTGAGTTTTCTAGCTGCTGCTTGAACTCGGAAAGCCTGAGAAGCTGGACATAGAGCATGTATTGGTCCTGGCTGTCCACAGCTTGAGAGTTGTGTGTTTGTTTTTTATTTTTTTAACTGAGCACTTTAGGAAGGGTGTGGGAAGTAATATTTATAGCACTTCTTCTGCCTAGGACTGATCATATCTGAAAAGCTGTTTCTTCTTTTCAGGGAACGTGTGATGATGATATGATAGGAACTGAAGCAATAGCAGAATTTTTGATTAATAGTGAGGAGACTAAAGTGGTAAGTACTGTGTTTTAAAAATAGTCTTTTCAGTGTTGAACTTTGGGGTGGAGTTCAGACTTGTTACAACCTGAACTTAATGCTAAACTTACAGATACATTCCTGATTCATGAAGTACTGGAAATCCTGAATCTTATTAGTGTGTATAGATATCTGGGGGGGGATGTGACAGGACCAGAGACAGTGGGCACAAACTGAAACACAGGAGCCTCCATCTGAACATCAGGGAAACAACTTTTTTTGCTCTTACTTGAGCAGGCAAGTTGGACAAGATGACCTCCAAAGGTCCTTCCCAACTTCAACCATTCTGTGATTCTACTTCTATTAAATTTCATTTTTATTACAATTTAGATTTAATTTTTATTACAATTTAGGATTCTTTCCTAATATAATCAGCATCTCTAAGCTGTGGACTGGTTTGGCAAATTCTGTATATATGAAATTTTGAATCCAGTACATGACCTGTAGTTACTGTGTGCAGTGACATCTGACATGACTAAAATGCAGCTATGAGTGTATTCAGCAATTGGACTTTTAAATGTAACAATACTTTTTTTTTCTAGTAGCAACAACAACAAAAATTTAACATATCTCCACAGGCAAGACTAAAGCTCTTTCCCCATCAAACAGGGGAGCTACATATTCTGGGAGTCGTTTATAATCTTGGCACTGTTCAAGGTGCTGTGACATTAGATGGAATAGATCCTTCTGTTGGATTACAGACAGGTAAGTGTAGTATTATTATTCCCTTAAATTGTGTGTCTCTGGAGGGGGGAGACATGGCTTCTGCAGAGTAGAACAGATCTCTAGTGTTTAATGTTTAACTAGCATAATGCAAGGCCTTCCTTCAGGTAAGGATGTAGAAACAAGGGAAAAAACTAGAAAAGGATAAGTTGGCACCTGTAGGAATGCCATGAGAAATGAAGTAACCTCTACCCAAGCCTTGTTCTTTTAAATCTGTGGGAATTCTGAAACCATTAAAAATATAAAAACTGAAATATTCCCTCTCTGCCCTGTCAATCTATAACAATTTTCATTCTCTTTTGCCATTCCTTTTTCTTCTGCATCTTTTTGCTTTGTTAGCTCTCAACTTTTGTTTAAAATACTTCACTGAAGTTCTTTGCATAGGTTCCCAAATTTAAATTTGGCTGATGTAATTATTTTAACATCTCAACTTTATTTTGGTTCTGCTTTCCTCTATATTAACATATAAATGGTTTATTAATTGTATGTTAATGGCATGTTGATCTGTTTTGAGTCATTCATCTAAAACTGGGAAAACGTCATTGAGGAAATGAGGGTTAAAGCACATGTTTGAAAGTGTCTAAAAGAAATAATGGAGAAAAATGAAAGAAATAAAATTATGATGAATATTTTTTTTTAAAAAACAAACAGCTAACTTTAAAAAAAAATGGTTTCAGGCAAGTTTGTCTCCAATGGGTTATCTGTGCGAGGACGGCAAGATTTAGAAATCCAAGGGCCTCGACTCAATAACACAAAGGAGGAAAAAACATCTATCAAATATGGCCCTGATCGACGTTTGGATCCCATTATCACAGAAGAAATGCCTTTGTTGGAGGTACATAGCTACTTTCTATTGGCAGTTTTGAGCAAGCAGCTGAATCCTGATCTTATAAATGTAATTCTAACAATGAAATCTTAGACTTTGTTAATGCTGAAATTTTTCCAGTTCATTTCTGATCTATCAGGGCCAAACTTGTGAGGTGTGTTTTTTTTCAAGTGAAACTTGAAGCCTCCAAATTATTATCCCTCTGAAATTGTTATATTCCCTGTGGAATTTTAGTTGGCAACAGCTTTTGTAAGCAAATCTCAAGGTGAAAGGGGAGCAGACGAAGCTTTTTTTTGTTTGCTGGCTATTCATCTTTAATAGTGCTTTGAGCCAGTTAATTAAAACACAGATGTTTTCTTTACCAGGGTGGTTAAAATGATCTGACTAACTGGTTAATAGCAGCACTTTATAGACTAGAATAATTCACCTGGAAAGGACCTTGAGTTACCCAGTCCAACTGCCCGACCACTTCAGGGCTGACCAAAAGTTAAAGCATGTTGTTAAGGGCATTGTCCAAATGCCTCTTAAACACTGACAGGCTTGGGGCTGCCCACCCCTCTAGGAAGCATCTTTCAGTGTTTAACCACTCACTCATTAAGAGATGCTTCCTCATGTCCAGTCTGCACCTCTTTTGGCACAGTTTTGAGAATTCTCATGGGTCCTGTCACTGGATGCCAGGGAAGGGTGCTCAGCGTTTTCCTCTCCACTTGCCCTTGTCAGGAGGCTATAGAGAACAATATAATTTAAATGTTGTGCATGAAAATAATAACCATTTGTAACTTGGCTCAGTGTTGAGGTTTTTCTTTTCTCTCCCATGCAGG
>NW_008608730.1:0-2880 GCF_000691845.1 Merops nubicus | reverse complement strand
TCCCTACAGGGCTTCTCTGTGGTGAAATCAGAAAAGCCTATGTGGAGTTTGTGAACGTGAGCAAGTGTCCTCTCACCTCCCTGAAGGTTGTGTCCAAGCACCCAGAATTTTTTACCTTTGGTGGAAATACTGCTGTTCTGACACCACTGAGTCCTTCAGCCTCTGAAAACTGTAGTGCTTACAAGACTGTTGTGACCGATCCTACCTCTGTGCGTACGGCACTGCTCTCTTCAGCCTCTTCTGTAGACTTTGGGGTTGGCACAGGAGGACAGCCTGAGGTGATACAAGTCCCACTGCCTGATGCTGTTCTTCTTCCTGGGGCCTCAGTGCAGCTGCCAATGTGGTTACGGGGACCAGATGAAGAAGGTGTTCATGAAATTAACTTTTTGTTTTACTATGAAAGTATTAAAAGACACTCAAAGATGTGGTAAGTTTATCTATTTGTCTGTCATACTTACTAGACACATTGTGTGCATAAATGTAAGTCTTGCTGAATGTCTCAGTGGCTGTGATGTAAAAGTGGCCAGCTATTTGCTGTTTTAAGCAATAATGTTTTTCTACTGTATGATTTAGTTGCCATATGAAATAGCTTACCCTGCTTCCATCAAAGTGGCAATTATGAGTTTAATAGGAGTGTTACTGGAATGCTGTTAATACAAGCTGTTCATTTTTAGTTTCTCTGGAAGCACAAGGGGGGGAAAAAATCCTTAAATTTGTTTCTGGATGTTATAAAACAAAGTCTAGTCTCATTTGAACAAAGGATTTTGTTTGTAGTTAAAATGTGGTTAGTAATTGTATCATGATGGAAGTTATCCTTTTTTGGAGGAGTTAAATACCAAGCTTGACTTGCATGCTGTTGTGTAGTTCCTTTTTGGACCATCATAGACAGTTGAGTTTGACACCACAAGCGAAGAAGTGCTTCTTTGAACTTCACTTGAAAGGTAGAAGATTGACTTTGTATGCCACTTATTCCCAAGTCCCATCCATATTTGAGGCTAGGAAGGCTCAGGAGATGACTTTTTTTTTGGGAAACCTGTTCTTCAAAGGTTCTGGGGTGAATTACTGTTCAGCAGTAATGAAAACACCCCTGTATTATCCACACAAATCCAAATCATAGTCCTGTGCCAGCTACTGTGAAGAAAATGAACTTTAGCAGCCCAAACCAGCACTCCCCATCTCTGTACTTGTCATATTTGAGATGATGGTGGGCAGCAGGGGTACTTCAGATAGCCTCTAGTCACATGGACTGACTGTCTGCTTGTGGCTGGAGCTTGTTTTCTAGGCTGATTCTGAGAAAAACCAAGTTCATGTGCTGTGAGACTGCTCTGTGATGTAAATCAAAGCACAGCAAGTTGAAGATGGTCAAGAGAAGTTGGATCAGCAGCGTTCTTGAAATCAAACTAAAATTTGTGCAAATGCACCCTTTGTTTAGATTTTTCTGTAGCTTCTGAAATGCCAAAGTTAACTTTTTGTTTGGCTTTAAGTTAGTCTGTAGGAAAAGTGAATTTGTCCCCCTACAATGTAGTTATTTTTCTTCCTTGTTTTCTTTTTTAAATAACAGAACTTATTTCTCTTCTGAGTTCATGGTGCTCATTAAGTGAGGTGTTTTGGAGATAGTTGTTGGGGCATATATCTATTCCCAACTGTATTGAAGTTTCCAGGGGAACCTAAGTAATGTGATCCTGTTCCTAGACTGAGCATAGCTTTTAGATTTTCAAAACAATTATTTAACTTGTGCCATTGTAATGACATCTGCGTATTTGAAGATTAACTGCAAAAACTGTTAAGTTTATTCTATTTTTTGTGATGTTATCTGAAGTAGAGTTTAGGAAACCACCTGAAACAAATTTGAGACTATTTCCTCTCCCAAAACAAGTATCACATGATGTTTCAAAGTATTTAGTAGGTAATCCATGTCAAATTTGTACATGCTTCTGGTATTTCCAAGTGGAAGTTATGGTAACACAGAGCTGCTGTGTGGGAAGAACAGTGTTGTGATGGTGCCCAAGAACAGAAGCTTGCTCATCTTTAAAAACCAGGAAGAGAACTTTACCAAAGGACTTGCTGGCCTGGAGGTTGAGGTGTCCCTGGGAAAAGACAAAGTAGCAATGGTTCTGGAAGTAAACATTAAAGATCAGGGGAGTTTGTTGAATGCAGTGGTATTCTGTCTAAATGCTATTTGCTAACTGTTTATGCAGGAGATATAACTAACTAGTGGGGCTTTTATGGTTTGCTTACTTAAAAATCCTGTTTTCCAAAGCAATGGTGGCATTGTATAGCTTAATAGATACCCCTGTGCCAATAGGTGCCCCTTTTCTTCCACTGTGCCAGTTGTCTTACATCTGAAATACTTCTGATGGATTTTTCATCATGGTAACATGGACTTTTTTAAGCTAAGAGTCTGTTTCAACAGCACTTACCATGCAGCATGACTGTTAAAAATAAGGTAATTTTGGTAAGAAATTAAAAAGAAAAGTCTCTTTCATGGTTCAAGGGTATCAGTTGTCTAATGGCCTTAATATTAATGCCAAACCTAAGTTAAATTTCTGGCTGCCAGGATCTGGAGAGCAGCCCTGGTGGTTCAGAATGTCTTTTTTTCTCCCCCCTTTCCCAGCCACAGAGTCCTGAGGCACACTGCAGTTATTTGCACCAGCAGGTCCCTGCATGTTCGAGCCACTGTCTGCAGGAGTAATGCACTTGGAGATGAAGAAGGCAGAGGGGACAACATGTTGGTGTTTGTGGATGTAGAAAATATCAATACTGTGAGTTCTTGTTTTGGGTAGTAACACTGTTCTGAAGCTCAGATGTGTAAGCATCACCAGCAGAACCAGGACTTAAGTAAAAGATTTTGTACAACTACTTTGCAAACACTAAGTAAAT
>NW_008608729.1:696-2885 GCF_000691845.1 Merops nubicus | reverse complement strand
CCCCCCCCCAAACCAGTACAGATGGGTAAGGAGACTGAGAGCAATTATTGATGGGAAGTTTTTCTAAAGATCTGGGATGTAAGGGAGGCTAGAACAGAAGTGTGGAAACGTGAGAGAGAAGCCTGAAGGTGACAGGAGGTGTTAGCAGTATAGAGCACATTGGGGATGAAGTATGAGCCCCAACAGCAGCACAGAGCGGCTTCAGAAATCAAAGTGAATGCCACTGGCTCCTCTAGGCCCCAAAACATGAGAAACACACTCCCAACACTGATGCGAACCTCATGATGTTCAACAAGGCCAAGGTCCTGCACCTGGGTAGGGGCAATCCTCATTATCAATACAGGCTGGGGGATGAAGTGATAAGAGATCAACCCTGCAGAGAAGAACTTGGGGGTACTGGTGGACTGGTACTGGCCATGAGCCAACAATGCACGCTTGCAGCTCTAAAGACCAATTGCTTGCTGGGCTGCATCAAAAGAAGCGTGGCCAGCAGATTGAGAGGTGATTCTGCTCCTCTACCCTGCTCTGGTGAGACGTCACCTGGAGTACTGTGTCCAGCTCTGGTGCCCTCAACACAGGAGGGACATGGACCTTTTGGAGCAGGTCCAGAGGAAGGCCACAAAAATGGTCAGAGGACTGGAGCACCTCTTCTATGAGGACAGGCTGAGAGAGCTGGGGGTGTTCAGCCTGGAGAAAAGAAGGCTCCAGGGAGATCTTATGGTGGTCTTCTGAAGTGCTGGGGTTTAAACCCCCAGCCCTGAATGAGGGTTGGCATACGGATGATGGCCACAACCAGGTAAGAAAGACCCTCCTCATTGCTTTTCACCCAGGGCATGGCCAGCTTTGGGTGAGAACTGATTAGGAGATCACCACCAGGTGCCCTGTCTTCCACATTAACTTGGAGGTGGGGCAAGAAAACACCTATATAAGAGCTGACTCAGCTTATTGTGTTGGGATGTTTGTTTATGTAGTGATTCTGACTATAGGAGGAGCTTCTTGACTCCAAGTAGCAAGTGGAGTTCCCAGGATGTCACTGCCAGAACATGAAGCTGTCTCTGAGTCCCTACTATATAACTGGGCTCAGGACCTGGCTGCTCCCTTTGCCCACAGCTCGGCTCCTTGCCTGGCTCTCTCCCCTCTTCATGCCCACTGTGGTGGGTGAGTGCATTGACTTGTTCCTCTGGTTGCCTGGCACCTTGGATCTCTGGTGTGTGATGTGGCAGGGGAGAGAGGAGTTTGGCTGCTGGGCTGCCTGTTAATGATAATATTCTATATTGGGCAAGTGGTCAGCAGAAGACCTTCCAGTATCTTAAAGAGGCCTACAGGAGAGCAAGAGAAGACTGTTTACAAGGGTGTGTAGTGACAGGATGAGGGGTAATGGCTTTAAACTTTATCAGGGTAGATCTGGATTAGACATTAGGAGGAAGCTTTTTACCATGAGGGTGATGAAACACTGGAACAGGCTGCCCAGAGTGGTGGTGGAGACCCTATCTCTGGAGGTATTCAAGGTCAGGCTTGATAGGGCTGTGAGCAACTTAAGCTAGTGTAGGATGTCCCTGCTTGCTGCAGGGTGGTTGAGCTAGATGGCCTTTAAAGGTCCCTTCCAATCCAAAGCATTCTACAATTCTATAAACTTCTCCCAGAAGGCCCTGGCTGTTTGTGAAGGCATTTCACTTGCAGCCTCTGGCACGCCTCAAATGCCGGGGTTTGAACCCTGAGCCCTAAATTAAGGTTGACATATGGGTGATTCCCTTCTTTCGCCCGGCCCGGCAGGGAAAGCCATAAAGGAAATGAGCCCCAGGGGTCCCGCATTGAATGACCAAAGGTCAGGTGTCCACTTGGGGATAAAAGCTGGGACCACTTGCAGATAAAAGCTGGGACCACTTGCAGGGAGTCAGGAGTGCACTCCACAGAGCTTCCTGCTTAAGGCGAAACCTCCTGACTCTCCCTGGAGCTGGGCCACGGTCCATTTAGATGTCTGTGAATGCGGGCTGATCGGGTGAGAGTTGCCATGTGGGCACCTTTTTCTTATATGTTTAACTTTGTGATCTGGCTGTTTCCCATGCCAACTATGGGAAACCTCGGTTCTCTGTTCGTACCGCCTGTTGTGGGCTGATTTATGTCTTTTCTGGGATCGTTGGGGGTGGTGTCAATTATATATGAGCTGATTGAATTGTTTGTACTACCGG
>NW_008608729.1:0-203 GCF_000691845.1 Merops nubicus | reverse complement strand
GCCGGAGCCGCTGGGTTGGGAGCGGGCAGGGAGGTATCGCAGCAGCCTGAGCAGTTTGTGGGAGGAATGATGTCTCCCGGAGCGGTGGGCAGAACCATTGCAATATAGAGGGGTGGGCAGACACAGGAAAGCACCATGTATGGAGTCAGGCGCTGGGTGAGAGGCGGTGGGAGTGAGTGAAGTACTGAGCTGGGAAAGCTGTA
>NW_008608728.1:5785-6064 GCF_000691845.1 Merops nubicus | reverse complement strand
TCTCGAAGCGGAGCCTCCCGGGGTCCGTTCTGTGCGTTTCCTTCGCTTCTTCTCGCCCGTGGATAAGCCCAGGACCCATCTCCTTCCTCTCTCCACAAAGCCTCAGAAATCAGATAAGAGGAAGAGACCAGGAAATAATGATTTTATTTATTATTATCTTTTAGGATGGGCTCGGGGAGTGGGGGGCTATCCGGATCTTCATCGCGATTCCGCTCTAATAGTTGTTGCTGTGATAATACAACCCGAGGCCTACAATTCGGCTTGATTCTTTTTTTGGCT
>NW_008608728.1:0-5735 GCF_000691845.1 Merops nubicus | reverse complement strand
CACGGACCACGGTGGGGTTTTTTTGTGCTGGGAAGAAAAAACCCAAACGGGTTGTTGGCTGAAAAATCTTTCCTTTTTTTTTTGAGGTACGTCTCTGCAAGCGGAAACTAGGAGAAAAAACATTCTCATTCCTATTTCATGATCAATGTTACAATCTTGCACAGGGTGAAATAATTTCAATTTTTACTATTCCCCGCACCTCCCACAGGCGCGGATGCGTTTCCCCCTCAGCATTCAGTTATCCGTGCACAACCTTGAACCCAAATCGCTCCATCACTAAGCTATCAATAAACTTGACCTAAAGCAGCGTTCATCTCATCGTTAACAGCTCTCAGCCCTCACGCGTATAGACAAAACAGCCCCAAATACTCCCATCCTGAAAACTAATCTTTTTTTTTTTTTTTTTTTTTTTTTTTTGATAATTGCGTGTTGCTTTGTTTTGCGCCTGACAGCTCGGCGTATTTATTGTCCTATTGTGCTTCCCATTGACGTTGTAGCATTGTTTTGCCCTCATGGCTACAAGCGCAGAGCAGTCCCGGGACGTACATTGTTACCGAGCAGCCTTTTCCTTGCCTAGCGCAGAGCTGCCAGCCCGTGAGAAACAGCCCTTTGGTGCCCATGGATCTTTTCTCAAGGTGCTTTCTCCGTGCCATAGGTTGGGGTATCTGAAGTCGCTGTCATTCCTCTGCTAATTTAGCAGTATTTTAGCTGCTTTTTTTCCTTCATTGTAGCCAATAAATAATTCCCATTTTGACTTCGCATACCGTTTTCCGCATTCTTCCTCATGGGCAAAAGCAAATATTTATTCCCCGCATATTTTTCCTTTTCTTTCAGGCTCCAGTTTTGAAACCTGTGGATTCCCTCGGCCAAAGAATGCTTGGCTGGCATGAATTGGGTCGGTTTGTTTCCCTCTGGTTTCTCGAGGCTGCTTCTGAAAATCGAGTTGCAGCAGGGCGGGGGAAGAAGGGGGAAGGGAAGGCAGCTCTATGGGGCAGTGCTGTTTTACATACGGGTTAGACACGGCTAGAGGCCAAGGTCAAGTTGAAAGTTGCAGTCTAGCCAATGTGAGAACTGTCATTCACAGCCCGAAGATCCGTCCGATTTGTTAAATAGCAGGTAGCCATGAGAACACTAATCCCCCCAGCTCGTCTACACCCCCACACACAATCCGGCCCCTTCTCCAGTCTCTCTTCCCCAGCAGCCGTGGAGCGTTTCTCGCTTATCTGCCTCTATTTTTCAAAGCCCCCTTCCACAAGGAGGAAGAAGCCATGTGAAACCGTAGCTTTCAGCCCTGGTGCAAACCGTGAAAGCGGTGGAGGGTTGGGGGGACCAAGAGTGGGGGGCATCGTGTCAGCTGAGCTTAGTATTATTTACATTCTTTTTTTTTTTTTTTTTTTTGTATCCACCTGGGGCTATTTCAGCCCTCTAAGCGAAAGGGAGAAGGAAGACTAGATTAAAGCGCTCTCTTTTCTCCTTTCTCTGCATCTCTCCCTCGCTCTAGAGCCGTATGTAATCACTAAGGAAGAGGGACGTGCTTTTCACTGCTGATAAGAGCAGTGATGCAGCTGTCCCCTTCCCCCGTTTGCCATGACGTGGGTGAGAGTCGGGGAATGGGGCCGTTTTCTCAACTAGGCAAAATGGCATCTGCAGGATGCGTCTGCAGCACCAGAAAAATAGTCAGACACGGGACTTTACACCTTTGTTGCACTTTCTGAATTGGAATAACTTCCAATAAATTACTGAAACGGAGAGAGGAGAAAAACCTCGTCAACTATTTTAGATCCGCCCCCCGATACCATATTTTAATTCCCTGGCTATAATTCCTTCCTGCCTTAATGAGTATCTGCCATTACATATTAGAAAGGAACCATGAGGACTGAAGGCATTGGGCAGAACAGATGTTCTTCGAAAATCATGGACCCTGTAATGAACACCAGGGGTAAAAATATGCCCGAGCCTACCCCCCGCGCTTTGAACATATACCATTGCCTAGCAATTGTGGAGGTGCTTATATATTTTGCAGTGAGAGGTTTGGGATGCGCTGGATATATTAACCAAAACTAAGAAGGAGTTTACTTGAAGTCACTGGTTGTTTTAGCCATGCTCTATAAGCGCTTCATTTTGGAAAATTAACTTGTTGATTGAATGTTTCCACGTATACAACCCACAGACCAATCGAACTGTTTTGTTTTGTTTTGTTTTGTTTTAAATTTATCGTGCGAAATAACGTTAGGATACAGCAAATATAATCCTATGGTAGAGCCTCAGCATTTTCCAAGAGATTTGATGCAAACCTCCGGATCGCTTTGTATTTATATAACGTGTCAAACATTTTAAAGATAAAAACATCTGTTAAATCGTTCCCTCTAAAATGTGTATTAATTCTTTAGGGAGCAAGAGGATGAACAACTATGATCAGCAGAAGGAATTTAAAAGTTGCTGAATCCTTTCAGAGTCAGGCAATTTCTAACTGATTTTCCTGTTTGGCGGCAGTCACCCCTGGCCGTGCACGGCCATACTCATCTCAGGTATTACAAAAAGCTTTCTTTCTTCTCTTGACTGCGCTAAGAGTGGGCAGATGCATTTAACCTACTTCGCAGGTGTAAGGAAGGTCAGAATTTGACCCTTATAAGTGCTTTGAATCAAGTCACTGCTTGCTGCTGATGCCATGAAGCCAGAGACAGTCTTGCCACAGTGAGGACTGCAGGATTTTGGCCTTAAACGAGAAAGTACAAATTATTTGTAAATATCCCCACGTAATATGAATATAGACATTCATTTTCCTGAAGAGGCCTTAAAATTTCGCTTTTCTTAGAGAAATCAAGAGTCATTTCAGCTGAATGTCAGGTTTTGCAAATACTGAGTTTGTCGGCAGAGTATCTACAAGGCTTTTTTTCTTCCAAAGCAGCGTTTGTGTGATAACACACACACGCACCCTCCGGAGCCCTGCCACGGGAATGCCCGACTGAGAGGAACCCTGATTTCTTGTGGGATAATCACAATCGTACGAATACAGAAGAAAAACTGTTGCTCAAGGAATTCCACTCTTACTTTTCCATCCATTGCTTAGAGGTAATTAATGAGCATGAAGAAAAAAAAAAAAATCGTGACTGATTGCTGAAAATGTATATTTGTCACAGACTTAAATCCCTCTAAACCTGCTAAAAGATCTCAGCTGATAATGGAGGAGGTAGAGGGTGATCTTAGTTACTAATAATAATCTCCGTCCTGCAGAGCTCAGGAGTCTTGGAAGACGCGGGAGTAAAGTGATATCAGGAGCAAGAGCCTTAATCGAATTTGATTTTCATGAGCAAATTAAATTTACCTGCCAGAAGGTTAGTTTGGAGCAGTACTGTAACCGCTGCTTCCTTTCACAATTTCTGAAGCATCAAGTATTGAGATAAACATTCCTGAGTCCGTTCTAAAGACATTTTGTATTTCAGGATATTCATGTGTTTCTAATGGAAGTAAGCAGCTTTACGAGCGGAGTTTGCAGGACATCTTAACTCTCTCCCTCCCACTGCGTGCTGGGGGGTAGCTGAGATAATTACAAAATAAGAAGAATTTGTAAAAGCAAATGGAAAAAAAAAAAGGGGAGAAAAGTCCGAGAAGATTTGCGAAGAGTTTAATGCTGCATTTTTCTCAGATATAAAAGGCTTGCTAAAAATCCTCAGGCGCACACTAGATACGGACCTACTTATTTCAGTCCACCCAAATTTTCAAAATGCACCTCCTATAAATAAGGTGTGTTCCAAAAATAATGTAATTGCTTTCACCTGAAGTACGGGACACGGACTAATCTTTGTGGGTTTGTTTGTTTGTTTGTTTGTTTTAATTTCAGCTCTAGAAAACGTACTGGAATTATTTAATGTGATTAAAGTGAAAAGGGCAATGATCCTGACCTCTGTCTCACGGACAAGGTCGCTTTTCTGATTTTTGTTTTGTTCTGTTTTACATTTTTTTTCGGGCAATATTTTCACAAGCATATTTCCAGGGGAGTGCGATAGCTTTCTCTTTGTATTTGGAGGGTGAAAGCCGCAGAAGTCCGGCGTTACGTGTTGGTAGTCAGTAGAAACTATTTTACTTAAACTGCCGTGTAAATGCAGCAATGAAGAGAAGCCCTTGCAGGCTCTCTGTCAGCCGCAGGCTGCTGGAACGCAGTGATAAAGCCCCCTCTACAATTTCAATTAATTTTACCATGCAAACTGAGACGGATTTCTTCGCCATCAGCTCTGCTCGCTTGCACAAAGGGAGCCGAGAACGTTTTTATTTGACTCTTAGTGAACTCTGATAAGCAAGGAGGCTAGTCTGGCCCTGAGGATGTCCACTGCAGCAGTTTATCAAGTCGGTTACATCTTCCAGTTTAAAATGTTCTGGTATGAACGTGTAGGGGCAACAGATAACAAAATGATACTCAGGTTAAACTTGGTTTCGTTTGGCTTATCCTCCGATTTTCAGGATTTAGCATTTTGAGGCTAAATTAATTTCTCCCCTTATCTACCAGGAGGTCACAATTTTTAGAAAAAAAAATAAAGGCAGGCTACAGTGAGCTGCAATGGCATATCCTCTCTATTTCTGCTGGGAGCTTGTAATAATTGCTACCACATGATTACATGGTGTATTGTTGCAACCTGATTACAATTAAACTTATCCCTCCACCTTTTTCATTAGGGGAAAAAAAAAAAAAGTTCTTCCTGAGCTTCAGGCCCACTTTGTGTTGTTTTATTTCCCTTTGAAAAGCTGTCGGAGAGAAGCTGAACTCGCTCTTTTCTTTACAACGCGAGAGAAAGCGTTTCCACAAAGCCCTCCTCACCATAACATTCCTGTAATAGCGCGACATTTACACAGCGTCCGACCAGGAAGGCTCAGGGGCAGGAGTGGACGCTGCTGCTCCTCTGCTCTCTACAAAAAGTTGCAGTGTTTTTCGTGGTTTTTTTTGTTTGTTTGTTTGTTTTGGTTTTGTTTTTGTTTTTTTCTTTCCCCTCCATTCTGAGTCCAAAGCCGTATCTTCACCTAGGGAAACAATAGGGGTCTCATTGCTGAAGACGCCTGTTCGCATTATCTAGAGAAAGAAAGGGGAGAGAGAGAAAAAAAAAATCATACAGGAAACATTGGACATGTTTGCCTTTACTGGAAGACAGCTGTTTGAGTACATTCTCCAAGAGTTTTTTTTTGTTCCCTTTTCAGAAGTGGTTTTAGTGATTAAAACATTGACTTGATGGAGGCAGTTTATCTCTAATGTCTGGGTCTGTCTAACAGCTCTTTTTCCTCACTTCTCCAGCCCTTTACTTAGATGAGACTTTACATACCCGGGACACTAATAGCGACAGTCTTAAGAGATATGGAGACTCACTGCACTGAAGGGAGGGGAGGGTGATTCTCGCTGGAAGTTACCTGAGCCACGAGTGGAGATCTTCCCTGCGGAGAAGAAACCAAACCAAACTCCCCCTTCCCCCCCCCCAACCATTTGAGTACAATATCCAGTCCCAATAACCCCCCCACCCCCCCCCAAAAAAAAAAAAACAACAACCCAAAACCAAACCAAACCAAACCAAACTAAAGCACGCTGCATTGGGCAAACCCCTGCAATTCTGTCAGAGGCGGTGGAGTGGGGGCCAGGAACGGCCTTGGGAGAAGCCCCGTGAGCGCTATCCCACATCCCTTATCCCATATCCCTTCGCCCTTCTCCCATGCCCGCTGGCTCCTCCAGCAGGCCGGGCGGCTGCGGGGCTGGC
>NW_008608727.1:41086-45290 GCF_000691845.1 Merops nubicus | reverse complement strand
TTAACTGCATTCTCTTTACACACCTCTGGTATGAATAAATTCATGCTGCTTTATGACGGCAAAGGACCTTCCCATGATGGCTGTGCAGTTCTTCATGTGATTTTGCAAGTCCTTAATATTAACACTATGACAAAAATATGGACCAAGAGTGTGCTTTCAGGTATGATAGGCATCACTGAAACATAGCGAGCAGTTTCTCATTCCAGATGGTCAGACATGCATTTTAGTATTCATTTATTAAAGCCTACCTGGAGAATATCTGTCTCTACTTATTATTTTGACCAGCCCAGGTTCAGAAAAAGTTATTTTCTGTGAATTTCTGAATGGAATTATTTTATTTAGAAAAACAAAGATACTTCTGTGAAGAATGGTGTCAAGGGATTACAGGGCAGCAATGCATCACATATATGCTTCTGATTTAAAAGATCCCTGCGAGTCTTGAGAGGTGGAACTATCATGCAAATAACATCTGCCCACTCAGTATTTTTACCCCTCAATCCAAAGAGAAGTGTCCCATACGTCCATCAGCTTCCCACTTAAAGAAAGTTAAGGTTAATACTTACTTTCCTTTTCCCTCTACTTATGTATAGCTGTTAGGTATAAGAGAAAGTGAGACTGCACTTTGAATAAACAGTTGATATTTTAAAATTGGCAATTTCACGGTACCTAGGTGCCTGGCATTTATTTTCTATGCACCAAGCCTGCGGAGGTGGAACAGCTGGTACCACAGCACAGCTGGCACCACAGCACAGCTGGCTCTGTTGCCTGCTCTAACTGTGGCTGACTTAGGGTCTGCAGCAGTGAGAGGCACCAAGGAACTGGAAGAGCAAGCTGGGGGTGGATGTTTCGAGGGGAAAAAGAAGTGCTTGCTGAAGCAGAGCAAGTCAGCCCATTTGCTACACAGGTTGGGACTTAACCCTGCTAATATTATGGACAGTGCTGGAAAAGGAACCTACAAAGCACACTTGGCCAAATGTCTTGGCTTTCGGTTGAAAAATGCTAATAGGGTGCACTGGGCTTTTCTTCAATCACAGGCTTATTCAAGTGAGACCTTAAATTATAATTAAATGTAGGATACACTTGTCCTGTGTAAATATGATAATTGGTTCATAAATGTAAAATGCTGTTAATTAGTGTGTGATCTCTTGTAACACAGGAAGGTGTGGTGCTGTGTCCTGAGCCTCTGAGGACAGAATAATGAATCGTGGTTGAGCTCCCTCATAGTACTTCCGAAGGCAAGAGCATCAGCCACCCGGGTCAGGTTGCTTGGAAACTTCTGCAGTGTCCTGGGTCCAGCCAGGGGAGGGTCAATGGTCACAAGCTGCAGCTGGGAGAGGCCACAGCCGGGCAAGCGACCGGACCGGCCACTGGGCTGCTCGGTGCCATACTGGTGTCATGCCCTCTCTCTAGAGGAAGGGGCTGGCCTGTCCGTGGGTAGCTCTAACTTGCAGCCGGAGCAGGGAGAGTTGTGTTGTAAGGGGCTTGTTATCACATGCTTTATATATTATTTCACCAGTACTGTCAATACTACTGTTTCCTCTCCATTCTATGTGTTCTTCTGTTAACCTGCCCTGCTCTCAACCCACGGGCTTTTGTTTTCTCTTCCTCCTGATTCTCCTCCACTAATATGTGGCAGGGGTGGCAGGGGGCAGGGGGGAGCAGTGGCTGTTGAGTTTTAGCTGCTGGCTGAGGCTAAACCACGAGGGACAGAAAAGTAAGAAAAGAGGAGTCTTTACATGACCACATCTTTTTTACTGAAAAGCTAATAATCATCTAGTAAAAAGACAGAAAAATTTTTCTGTTCAAAAGAGGGAAAAAATCTTTAACTCTTTGCATTACTGTCTGTCATATCCAGTGCTCTGTGGTCACCTGAGTATGAACTTGAAACATTCCTGTTTTGTATTCTAGCATGAGAACTGTCATACAAACACAGTAGTTAAAAGAAGCAGGAGGAAAATGTACTAACACATGCACATGTGTGTGAACACATTTTATATCAGCTCTGGTTGCAGGAATATAGAGTAAGTCACATTGGAAGCATAAATTCATGAGCTCCAACAGTAAATGAGTCCATCCAGAAGACCTGTAACACTCCGTGTGGTGTCATTATTCAGTCAGCTCTTTGTTTCTCCTCAAGGTTTGTTTAAACAGTTGTTTTCACTTGAAAGATACCCTCAGAAACAACTATAAGCAATTGGAGACTACTGGCATTTTGTTCTCAATCAACACTGTGCTGGAGATAGAACGGCTTCAACTCATCTTGGCTTTAAGACACCAGTTTAAAGTGGATTCACTCCACTGTTCCCTGGTCTGAACAGGTCTGAAAGGGTAGCTTATCTCTTTCTCAGCCAGTCAAATTCTGCTTTCCTTATCACAATTTTTGATGGAACCAAATATATTGATGGAAAAATTAGAGAGCACAACTTGATTTTAAAGGAAATACAGCTTTACACAAACCCAGACACAGCTCCACTCCGTGTGGTTTAGAAATGTGTTTGCATTGCAGAGTTGCTGGCAACCCTCTCTCCCACCAACAACTCCTCACCAGCCCTGTAGCCTTTGGCTTCCCAGATTCACAAGGGGATGATTCCATTCACATCCAAGAGAGTTAACCTATGTGTTATTCTCGTGAGTTAACAGATTTTGGCAAGCCAACTTAAACACCACTAGAACAAAAAGAAGTTGTGAATATTTCAGTGGAAGAAAAAAAAAAGTGTTGAGCTGGCCATCCACAATCTATGGAGAGCGAAGGCACCTTTCCAAAGGGTGAAGTGTGCCCCTCCTGGAGGTCTCCATGGCACAGCAAGGACAAGAGTGGGACACATGGAGCAGTGGGAGGAGAGGTTATGTGACACTGGTTAGTACTGGAGCAGGGAGCTTTGTGTTTGAATCCCCACAGGCTGTGGCTGTGGTCGGAGTGCTCGGCCCAGAAAAACACCTGTGGATTTTCTCCAGTGAAAGGAGCACAGGCATGACCTCTGGTTGTTTCCCTGTTTAAGGTCAGGAAACAGAAGAGACAGAACATTTTTCCCACTAGTTCGTTTAAATTTACTCTTTATTGCCTCAGCACTCATTGTAAAAAATAAGCTGTTGTGATGCTCTTAATCTGCACCGTGATAGGTAGTATTTGTCAGCTTTACAGTTTTCATTTTGTTGTTGCTTCCATTTGTATAAAGAGAACAAATGGATGACAATGGATAATAAAACAGCTGGCTGAAACAAATAGTTGGTTTAGTGAAAGATTCTCTATTACAGGAGAACTAGATTTCTGAGAAGACATAAAAATATTACTTCTGGAAAGCATCATATAAAATGAAAGTAAAAGCAAAAGAAGCTGCTGAAACAATTCCAGACAGACAATGGCTGAACGTCCAGAAAGCTTCTCCAGAAAGTTACAGCATGAAGGACAGAACAGACTGTATTTCTCCAATTCCAAGGGCACCAGAAGAAACCAGATAAAAATAGATGTTTTTTTCATTTGCTTTCTTGATTACAATATGTGTATGCACCCCAACCAATCTGCCATAATGTCCCATGACATTTTATTGCCTTCTATGTAAAAAACCATTCATTTTTAAGAGAAAATTGCAGGAAAGTATTTGCAAAGATCTTGTCTTTGGCTATTTTAGCAGGGAATTCAGAAATTGGTAGAAAAAGTAGGAAAAGAAGCAGAAGCCTGCTTTCTCCTGTGTATTTCCCAAGTAGTAATTTAATAACCTCTTTCTGGTGCTATTCATAGCCTGACTAGGTTCATTTATCTCACTGACCAGTGTGTTCAGCATCCCTACTCACAACAGTTTTTACTGCCTTCAAGATTTTTGGATAAGTCCTTTTTTATCAGGGAGACAGGAGAAAATTATTATACATAAAAATTATATTTTAAAGATAGACTCAGTTTGGGTTTTCTTGAGACAATGAGGCTTTTTTTCCTGCTCTGGAAATTAGTGCTCTGGAAAAAATCCTGAACTCAAAGATGAGACCTGGTGGCAAATACAGGCTTTTGCCACTTGGGCACATCCAGACTAGGATGGAAGGTTAATAAGGGGAAGAAACAGGCTATTTATTGCTGCCTTGTTTTCCACACTGCCGTGTGTTTGAGCAGTGGGTTGGACCAGATGACCTCCAGAGGTCCCTGCCAACCTCAGCCAGTCTGTGATTCTATAACTGTCACATGTGATGGGGCCCGGCTGCCCTGGGGGTGGCT
>NW_008608727.1:24479-41074 GCF_000691845.1 Merops nubicus | reverse complement strand
GGGAGCAGTGGGTCAGTTCCTGGGTTTGCTCTGCTTGTTTGCACAGCTTTTGCTTTACCTGCTAACCTGTCCTCATCTCAGCCCAGGAGTTTTTGCACGTTTACCCTCCTAATTCTCTCCTCATCCATGGAGGTGAGTGAGCAAGTGGCTGGGTGGGCTGAGCAATATTTCCAGTCAGATTTAGCCACTTCTTTCAGTGTTTGCAGAAGTGTCCAGAGGTGAAGGGAATCCTCTGTTCTCTAATGCACTACTGCAGGGAACCTTTTTTTTAATAAATTAATACAAGGTCTAGTCTTTGTGGCTCTACTCAGATAGTGCTCCAGGGAAATTATTAGTAGGATTTCAGTTGTCAGCATGGCTGCCTTTGCAGATGTTTATCTATGGATCTACAGGCCTGAGAGAGAGGAATCCCTAATGATTTCTTCTATGTGTACAGACAAACGAACATACACATGCTCATGCAAGCAGTGAGATTTTTATTTTTAATAAAAAATATCCAGTTGTGGTAGATCCAGGGAAAAAATTAACCAAAACATAAAAGCCATTTCAATACCTAACATTCTCAGTATGTTCCTTATCATGAGTTTTTTATTGTTGTCTGGTTAGAATTAGGAAGCTTATTTTCCATTAGTAACCTACAGAGCTGGCAGCAGTGGAAGTAGGTGGTGTTTGAGATGTATACATCCCTACCAAATTTGAAATACAGAAAAGAAGGTAGAAAAAAAAAAAAATCAAGTAGAAATGGTAAAAGTTTATTTTTTTTTTTTTTTCCCCTCTCTTTTGTGCCAGTCTTGATGTGCTCAGCAGCAGTTCTTATCTCTGTCAGCCATGAGAGCCCAGAAAATCAGCTCTGTCCTTAACCAGTCATTAACATTTCATTCAATTGCAACCTTTCTGGAACTCTGTCTAGGTCTTTCTTTGTTTATTCATTTGCCTTGAGGATAGTTTTTGTGTCTTCATCTAGATATACTCTGTTTCTTTTCTCATTTTATAACGATGTCCTTATTGCTGCCTTTTTACATAGCTCCATGCAGAAGTATTACAGTAACTACTCAAACAATGCAGTTTTATTCTATGTGTATTTCTTTATCTTAACTCCAGCAAATAAGTTCTCAGCTCCTTATTGATTCTGTTGAACTCAAGCTCAGGTGCCACTCAATATGTCAGTCTCCAGTTAAGTAATTTGCTGTCTGCAGCCTTGCAATGTCAAGAACCCCTCTTCTTTTAGAGACAAAGGGTTTAGGGAAATCTTGGTGCAAAGAAATAAAATAGAGAGAAGACAACTCTGTGGGACATTCAGTGAGTTCAGAGCCTCTGAGACATGTTTCTGAGCATCCTTTATTGCATAGTTGATATTTTCCTCTTCTATTCAAGGCTTTTATTTATAAAGAGGTGAAATATCATGACAGATCAAAAGAACATAGAATTTGTTTAGAATTGTGTCATGATGTCTGTTCTAGCAATGAGTGTTCTGAAAAGTGGGGTGTATACATTAGTTAATGCAACACAGGCTAAGATGTTTGGAGCTGTGCCAGGCTGGCAGAGCTTGCAGAGCTGCAAGGGAGCTGATGTGCTGGAGCTGCTAAGGAAGATCTTTTTTGCTCAACCTAGCAGTTGTGCTGTGCAATGCTTTTATTTGTTTGTGATTTGGTTTTGTTTATCTAAATCTATGCTTTTGAATATTACTTACTTTTTAAACCCTTTGAATACTCTGACATGATTCTCAGCTCCCTGGAGTGTTGTAAATCCTTGGTTCAAGAACAGACCAGCAGTCAGTGAAAAGGTCTACCACTCAGAAAACCGAGGGCTTCCCAGGGGTATGTGGCAGTCCACCTCTCGGTTGCAAGGGGTAGCAGGATGTGCCAGACTGTGCAGTGCATTTTTTTTGCTAAATCTTGTTAGGGAACTTATAGTACCCCTTGAGGCAAATTAAACACTCGTTTGTGCTTAAGCATACAAGAAATATTTAATGAACAGTGCATTGAGAAGAGTCATACTGCAATGAGCTGGTTCAACATGGAGTCTGAAAAGATGTGTCAAAAGCAGATTCCTTATATCACCTTGGACCAGCACCAGTCCTGTGAGTGTCAGCACGGGGCACCTAAGCTCAGCTCTGCTCTTGGTGCAATCCTGTCCAAAACCCACATAAGGGCTGTGCTACATGCTGGGAGCCACTCGTACCATTGCAGGAATGATAATGGCACTGTCCCTGGGAGATCCGTACACTGAACATGCACCAAAAATTTGTTTTTTAAATTATTAACGTAGTGTTGTGAGTACTGTCCCATATGGGGGGCAGGGGTGGGGGGTGTCTGTAGAAGTTTTCTAAGTAAACAGCTGTGTGGTGATGATGTGCAATGACGGTGGTCTGACATTGGGCTTTTAATCCAATAGTCCTGGAGTGCTGGGTTTTTAACAGCTTTTCACAAATTCCTAAAAAGGCTTTTCCAAAATTCTGTCTGTCTAAAGGAAGAGGAAAGGCAAGTGTGGAGGTACTGTCAGAGAACCATGAACTTGTTTAAAGGGCAATGAGGCTAGTGACCTAGATTTGGCTGGCTGCACTGCTGCTTGAATGTGACAAATAGACAAGAACCACTTTCATGAAACAGCAGTCAGTTGTTGAAAAGTTTTAAATTATCATCTCTGTTTCTATTTTCTTAGTCTAGCTTCAGCTTGCTTCATGTGTGAGATGCTTTTGACTTGTTACATTCTGGGCAAGCAGAAGTAACTCCTGAATCTTGTCAGCCCCCAAGTACTCTCCTTCTTGCCTGCATACTTGGATCACAATTAGCAGACTTCACAATAGGGAGGTGAAAAAATGGTGCTGGTCAGCAAAAAAAACCCTTCCACTGCATTATTCATGTCTTAACTGGAGATAAATGGCCACATGGGACACAAGTAGTGATACATCATCTTCTGAATTCTTCCTTTTTTTCTCCAGAGGCTCAGCCATTCTGCAGCACCAAGGTCTCCACCATACAGTCAGAAAGTGACTGTGACCTAATTTAGATCCTGAATAATTCTAGAGACGTGCTAGTGTGGCCTTCCACCCAGCCTCACTGAAATGTAGTCCTCTTCTCACACTGCAGTGATTCCTTTGCCTGCCTCATGCACAAGGTTATAAGAATTCCTGCCTGCCAGAGTTGACTGGAGAGCAGGGGATGGCTGTTGCAGCAGACCTAACCCATGTCTGAGTTTGTGAGGCTCGGGTGGTGACGGGGGCTCAGAGACCCTCCTGCCCTCTTTGCTATCATCCAGTCCATCCCAGCTCAAGGGCTGGGGCTGCAGTGGGTAGGAAGTGTCTACTCTGGCACAGTGGCCCCATGGGAGCCCTGGTGTTGCAGTGTCTGACCTCTGTGATCGTGGGGCTGATGAGGGATGAGGCCCTCAAGTGAGCATGTCCAGCTCCACACCCCACACCCCCTGCCCCCTTTGCCTCCCCAGCTCTCCCTTCGTGCTCTGCTTGGCAGCTCTTGCTCTCCCATTTCTGGTCCTGCAGCCCGTGAGAGAGCCCTGGCTCCACCAGCACTGCCCAGCTTACACACCCCAGCTGGCCAGGGCTGAGTGCTCAGTGCCCCCAGGGACCGTACCCAGAGCTCAGCAGTGGTGCCAGCTCCTGAAGCAGAGCCCCTGTGCCCAGGGGTCCTGGCACCACCACCTGCAGCCTCACATGCATCATGGTCTGTCTCTGCTCTCTGGTGAGCCCCAGGACTGTGGGCTGAGGCCCTGACAGGGTGTTGTGCCCAGCACTGGGGAGGTTTCTGGGGAAGGGCAGCCTGTGACTGCAGCACCTGGAGGAATATGCCATCTGTGAGCTGTGACCAGTGCGATGGATACCCGATGGACCTGTCTACTCTTTTCTTTTCTGTAGCTGGCAAAGGTGCCCAAGCAGTGCCACTGGCTGCAGATGGCTGAAGGTAACAGTGGAGCCCCATCCCGGGACATCACTTTGGAGATGTTGTTATTGGCTATTTTCCAAACTCATTGCAGGGTTGAACTAGATGACCTTTAAAGGTCCCTTGCAACCCAAACCATTCTATGATTCTATGATCTTAGACCGTCTGTAGAAAAGTTGCAGTAAGTACCTTATACAACCCACGCCAAGCTGCCCTGGGGCACGCACACCAGTGGCTCAAAGCTTTGCTAGCTGCTGCTCAGAGCTATCTTCTCAGTGAGGTTTTTGAGCTGAAACAGTATGAGAACAGATCCTTACTTACAAATCTTGACCCTTAACAATGGCTCGGTGTCTTTTTGGCACCTGTCCTTTGAAAAGCAGCTGCACATGCCTGCGCTCGGGTCTGGGCTGTGTATGTGCACCAGCTCTCCTCTGGATGGGGCTGACATTGCAGCAAACGGAGAGGTCTGCAAGTGCTGTGATGTGTAATTTTCAAAAAGACTCAGCCCTCACAACTAGTGAAGTATTCCAGGGACACACGTGTGTGTGTGCTTGTGCAAGTGCCTTTGCACCCCCCCTGGATATCAGTTGTGTCATTTCTTCTTAGTGGATGATCCTGAAAAAAAATGTATGAGCTATGAGAGAAACGGTAAAAGAACAGAGTGATGCAAGAGTGCCTGGGTCTTCATCTGCAGGTTTAGCTGCACTGAGGTTGCTGAACCAGGGTTTTGTCTTCTTATGCCAGTGGGATGGTACCAGCCTGTGCCAGTGTCACTCCCACAGTCTGTTAGAGATTCCAGGGGCTTACATATAGGCGTTATTTCAGAGAGGGGTCTTGGTGGCCATCCCTGTCCATGTATGCAGGCTGAGCAGGGTACCTGTGGCTTTCTTCCTCAATGTCACCTCGTGCCCCATTTGTACATTTCTCCTCGGGGCACACTGCTGCTGCCGAGGGTGCCGTTCAGCAGCCGCCCTTCTGGGCTGGTGAGCTGCAACAGTGAGTGCTCAGTCTGCACGAGGATGGCTCCCTCCGAGATCATCAGGGGCTGGAAGAGCCAGATATGAGAGCTAATAGGATTTAAAAGCCAAAAGAAGAGCATTTTTCCTAATTCTACCAATTAAACATCAAAACTGGTGGAGTTCCTTTCACTCCCACACATTTCTTTTGGAAGCCCCCGCTCTGTGGTGGATCTTACGTAATGTCAGGCAAATGAGTCAAAACCTTATTCATTTAAGTAGAACTGTAGGACTATTTTAAATTTTGCATTTCCAGAGTGATAAAGGTTGAATATGGTTTTTTAACTACCATTCTACTGTTGACAGTGTAGCTAACACTACTTTCCCCATCACAGGGAGTTTCCACATGGTTGGAACTGTAAAGCAATGCAAATACAAAGAGACCCAGATTTTCTTATTTGATGACATTTACTTATGTTGCCTCTGGAAAAAAATTCTCATTGCAAAAAAGCTATGAAATTGTTTTAATTAAGGGCCTTGATAGTTTATAGAGGAAGATAAAATTAAATGTTTACTAAATTATATATAGTTAAAGAACTTAGCATAAAAAGAATACTAACAAAGAAAAGAAGCTTATTTTCTTGCGATTGCTGAAGCTGCCAATGATTTTTACAGGGAAAATTGCATCAGTTACTTTGGCAAAGGAGTTAACACATGTTCTCCCTTTTCCTTAGTAAACAGGAGAGGAGCCTGCATCCCATTTTTGTCTAGAAAACAGCACAGTTTCACTTCAAAATTGCAGCAGCTGTCGTGGTTTCACTGCAATGGGCAGCCTAGCCCAACCAGCCACTTGCTCACTCACCTCCATGGGATGGGGAGAGAATTGGGAGGGTAAAAGTGCAAAAACTCCCGGGCTGAGATGAGGACAGGTTAGCAGGTAAAGCAAAAGCTGTGCACACAAGCAGAGCAAACCCAGGAACTGACCCACTGCTCCCTATGGCAGGCAGGGGCTCAGCCACCCCCAGGGCAGCCGGGCCCCATCACATTTGGGAAGCCAAATCCCTTTGGCTTTGGCCAAATACCTGTGAATGTCCCCTTTTCTTCCTCCTTCCCCAGTTTTATTGCTGAGCATGACGCCCACGTGGTCTGGGGCATCCCTTGGTCAGTTGGGGTCAGCTGTCCCGGCTGTGCCCCCTCCTAGCTCCTTGTGCCAGCGCTGCTCAACAGTAACTGAGACATCCCTGTGTGACCAACACTGTTTGCAGCACAGATCCAGAGCACCGTGCAAGCTGCTATGAAGAACATTAACTCCTTCCCAGCCAAAACCAGTACCAGGCTTTTCTGGTGGAAGATGAGGTTGGTGGGTGCCTCCACCTGGCAAGGGGTCATTCAGCTGCACTGGAGCTGACCAGCCCCAGGCCCTATGACCCAGAGCACCTTTGAGCAGCACCCACGTGCCCTGGCACAGGAGATGCTGAATGCCTGCCAGTGCCAGGTGCCTGCTCCTGTGACTGGCTCCATCTCTCTGGGCAGGCTGCTCAGCTGGCCACCAGCTCCTGCTCCCCGCTGTGCTTTTACACATCCTTCTCCTCAAACCCTCCGCTGCTCCTTGCCTGGTAGGACATGGGTTGTGGTTGTGTCCCTGTAATAGACTGGGACATGTTTCAGCCCCTGAGCCCGAGCTGGACACGGACGTGGGCACAGTGTGTACAGGGTGCTGGCTTTGGGCGCTCATCTCCTGCGAAGTTCTTGCTCTGTGCTCTGCAGGGCCAGGGGCCTCGCAGGTGAGCTGGTGACGAGGCAGGACCCCTCCATGTGTCCCTTCTGTCCCAGGCCCTCACCAACCCTGCCCCAGTCAACGGCTGCTTCCAGCTGCCCTCTGGCTCTTCTCCAGGCTCTCCTTCGTTCCTCCCTTCTCTCCCAATTTGTTCATTGTATTGTAGTTGCTGTTCAATTGTGATTCTGTCTTTGTGACTGCTACAGCTGCCTGGATAGACGCTGCTTTGAGATTGGCTCTTCATATGCAGATGAAGAAATAAATATCCTTGAAAAGCTTAAAGTGAAGGCTTGCAAAGAAAGATATATGCAATGTTATCATCAAAGTACACAGCATATTGTGATTATGGCATGCAATACATTTTAAATCATTTTATTTGGATTTAACAATGAGGATTAACAGCAAACTGTGGATTTTATTTATTGCTCAGAGTGACTAATATACATAAAACAATTGCAACTTTAAAGTGTAAGTGCCATCTTGTTTATAAACAAAAAATGCATGTTATGTCTAGACAGAGTAAGTGCAGTATCAGTGGCCATGTTTTGCATGTTTCATTGATTTTTATCTACATGGGTCATTAATCCATCTCTCATCTAGGATTTTATTTCAGCTTTCCATTTTCCTTTAAAAGCATTTGAATCAGGCTTAAAGAGAAAAGGAATAAAATTGAGCCAACCCTTCTGCTTTCTTCTCAGTGTGAGATTTTCTTCACCAAACAGAAAAGTTAAGATTTTCAAACTCCTGAACAGAAAATACATGATGGTTGTTTTGTAGAGTAGTTTTAAATGTGCTCATCATAATTTTGTTTCTGTTGAGGCCTGTATTATTTGGCTCATTTTGTTAAGTTATTAGTTGTTGCAGGTAGACAGTAACTGCAATGCAATAAACAAAGTAAACTGAAGAGGCAGCACCCTGTGGTGTCACTGTGCTGTGGCAGAGCTGTCCTGTGCAGGAGAAGGTGCCGCTGCCCCCGTCACCCTGCCGTGCCCCCGTCACCGCTGCGTGGTGACACGTCAGACTGGAGCTCACCGAGTGCTCCTGCGGCCAGACCCAGCTGTGTGCTGGGTTAAATGCACAGCGGGTAGATAAGCTGCACCAGTATCTTCATCCGCTGAACTACTCGGGTCGAGAGGCAACCAGATGACACATGAGGGCAGTGGCTGAGCACCACTGCACAGCCCATCACTGTTTGGTGCCCGCTGCTGGGCTCACACCAATGCTGAGTCGCTTGGCTCAGCGTAGCCACACTGGCACATGTGCCAGTATTTTTTTTTTTTTTTTTAACTTTTCCTAAAGGAATTTAAAACTGGCTGGCACTGCCAGAACACGGGTACTTGTAGGAGCTGTCATATGTGTGACTGACTTACCAAGAACTCCTGAAACAGCGCTGGGAGGGGTCAGGGAGGTAAGCAGGCGCTGTGAGACCAGAGGGATAGGAAAGAAACCCTGAGCTGCCTGTCTGGGAAGTGTGGTGATGCCTTCCAGGGCTGGAAAGGAGGGGGAAAGGTGGGAACCACCAGAGTTCCTCTTCTGAGCAAAAGTGCAGGTGGGGCTGCTGGGGCAAGGAGAGGCTGTGCCTCAGAGAAGGGTTGAGTTGGATGGCCAATGATGCTGCTGGGGAGGGATGCATCCTCTCAGGAGCCGATGTCCTTGATGACACATCCTGGGACTGACCCTATTCAGAAGCATGCCTGTGACAGTACCTAGTGAAAAGCCAGAACATCAAGCCAATTTGTGGAGGAGGGAACTGTCATTTTGGAGGTATTGGCTGACCTTGAGAACAACAACAGAGATGGTATAAAATACACATTTAAAAATGGCAAGAGCACCCTCTCAGTAATTAATTGTAGGAATTTCTCTATAAAAGGTGGATCTTCTTGTCTGGAATTAGCTGAGATGGATCAGGGTGTGCTCTGATCATGAGGGATGGTATATACAGCTGAGGCAATGTGGCCCTAGAATAAATGCAGAGGTTGTTCTCTGGAAAAAGAATAAAGGTTTGTCCTCATACACAAGTCAATCTATAAGACTGAATAATTTTGTTCACCTATGTCCGAAAACATTAATATGAAAAGGAAGAGATGTCAAGGAGGATGGCAAGGTGATGCCGACTATGAGAAGCTGTTTTTGTTTGAGGAAACTGCAGATGTAATAAATATCGTGCTTTCTTTGGTAGCAAGCCAGAGGTCTCTCTCTGGCTGCTACTCACTTCCTACCCCCAGCTCCCAGCAGGCTCTGTCCCCTCTTCTCTCTGCTCCCTGCTGTGCTGTGGCAATGCGGCCACACGAGGGGGGTCCCCCTGGGAAGCAGCGTCCTGCTGGCTGGTTGGTGTGCAGGGAGGTCTGGGTCATGCTGCACCTCCCAGGAGGAGTGTGGCGCTGAGGGAGGCAGCTGGGTTGCTGGTTGGGAACAGTTTAAGGCCAGGCTGGATGAGGCTCTGGGCAGCCTGACCTAGTGGGAGGTGTCCCTGCTTATGGCAGAGGGGTTGGAACTGGGTGACCCTTGTGGTCCCTTCCAACTCTGACAGATTCTGATCTGTTTTGGCAGAGGACTTTGGAGCCCTGGTGGCTCGGTGGTTGGACTTGATGATCTTGGAGGTCCCTTCCAACCTCAATGATTCTATGATTCTATGAACATCGGGGAGGGAAAAGGACCGTCTGTCTAAGAGACAAGTGCAGGCTCACCAGCACATTACTATCTGGGTGTATTTAGGTTGTTAGTTAAGAGGGCTTCTAATCAGGACTATGCTAAGATTCAGAAAGGCTCTGTAACAAGCTATTTGGGCCAAACCACACACTCATTCCTACCTGAGAGCTGACAGGCTTGCAGAGAGGGCTGTGTGGTGGGAGTAGGTGCAGCGGGGAGGGCTGTTTGTGACAGCCCGCTCTGTCCTCTGTAGTCCTGGGCTCTTGCAGATGAAGGAATGTGTATGAGCAGTGCTGTTTGGTTCATATGTGCCTTCTGTAACATTACCATGCATATATGTGAGCATACAGATATGTATCTAGATGTTTAAATCTATATACATCTTTCATATAAGCATGTGTTTTTTAAAGAGAGAAGCTTGCAAAGAGGGCACAGAGACTGTTAAAGCAGACATAGAGCCGACTGACCACTCTCGCCAGTGACTTGGACAACAGCACCAGTTTCTGCACGTCATGAGCTCACTTACTTTGTTTCACTAAAAGGAGCGGTTCTACCATGGCTCATAAGAGCAACAGAGTAAGCCATGGGACTGAAAAATTCTGATACAGAAAATTTGAGCAAAAATCAAAAAAGCAAACATACAAAAGCAAATGCATTCTAAATAAACAATGCAAGAACAATGAATCTACAGGCTTTAGATATGCACAGCAGCTCTCAGTTCATTGGACTGCCTCATTCAAATGTCTGGAATAACTTTGAAGGTGATAGGATAAAGTGGGGAATGTGTCTTCACAGCAGGGAGTGGGGGGAAAACACTGTGGAGAGATACAATCACCAGTGCTCCAAGGTGATAGTCTGGCCACTTTACATACAAAAAGAACCAAGCAAGAAGAACCTGAGGACTTGAATGAATTTAAACAAACCTAGATTATCTACCTCAAGACATTTACATAGCCTAAAACTCTGAACTTTGGGAACTAGTACGCATGTGTAATGAACTTACACATAGTAACTTCTCCTCCCAGGGGAGGCATAAAATGAAGTTAATGAGACATGGGATGTATGATGCGAAGGGGGGTACATGTTGAGGGGGATATGTAGTAGGGGTACCGGGCAGTCTGTACACTCCAAGTACCTTAGCCAATGGGGAAAGGAGGAGGGAAATTTGCAGCCGGGGAAATTAGGATAAGAAGGGGACTGCGTCCCCCAGCAAAACTGAGAGACCCCACCGGGATCTGCCCGTGGACTCTCCCTTTATTAGAATAAAGTGTGTTTTACAGGACTCCTCTGTCTCCTATTGGAACATTGACCTCTGGCAACGGCATTTTCCATTTTCCTCACAAAGGTTTAGAAAATTGTGGTGTTCTAAAAGCATGTATGAGTTTCCTTTTTTTTTTTTTTTTTTAATATTCTGCCTTCACAAAGCGTGTTTCCTGTTCCAGTCTGAAAAAGATGCCCAAGATACCCAAGATGACTGTGAGGAGAAGAGTGCCTCCTCTGCTGTGTACCACCAGGTGCCCCAGTACCCAGGAGCTGTGTCCTGCAGCACCCTGCCAGCCCAGCACGGGCCAGGCACCAGCCAGTGCTGCAGAGGAACTGGCCACTGCTGCTGGGCTCCATGAGGCACTCCGCTCTGGGGACAGGCTATTAAAGCTGCTGTCCAGTGCCGGCCTCTCGAGCCAGGTTAAAGCTGTGCTAGTGAAGGCCTTTGAACCAGCTGAAAACACAGGCTGGGATTTGAGCTGTAAGCTTCTGCAGGGGCAAGGTGCCTGTTTGTGCCTCCTATGGCTCACATACAGCATGAAGTGAGGTGAGTTGGCTTAAAGGTATTTTTTCAAATGTTTTACCCTGATGTTCCTTTGCTGAGACACTTGGCTTGAGCTATATTTTCATGCTTGTGATATGGGGTAAGAATAGTGATAGACAGAGAATGATTAGCTATACATATTAAGAATTTTAGAATGCACGTTAAAGGACCATATACCTTGAGAGAAAAGGAAATGGCTAACAGATGGAAAGACTTGTTTTGTAATGATAACAAAACTTATTCACAAACAAACTGAAGAACATTCCAGCTTTATCTGAAGAAAGCAAAAACCGGATGATATCTGTCACAAAGGTATTGATAAATCTCCTTGCTGAAGGGCAACAGATGGTTAACAAGGACACAATTAAACTTGCCAAATCACCACATTCCAGACAAGAGGTGAAGGGTACATAGTGAGGAAGCCTTATGGCCTTCCTCCAAGGGACCACCGCCCGCATTTTGAAGACCCCGGCCCACAATTACGAGGAGGAACTGCGCAAGCGTGAAGGACTGATAAACTAATTAACATACAAAGCAGGAATAGGCGGGGTTAGGTAATGAATATGTATAGGCATCACATGAATATGTATTGTTTCATTGCATAAATGTAGGAGGACTTGCCTCCTCGGGTATGCACGCTTGCGGTGGAGCGATCCCCCGTGCATCTACGTGCAATAAACATACCTACTTTATAACTTTCGAGTTATAGAGTCTGTTGCCGTACGTCACTTGTGCCCCTGACTCTTCAGTCAAACACTCTTCTAGCATGCCAAAAAGGGGAAGAGGCGAAAATATGCTTTGCAGCAGCTGAGGTGAAGCTGAGGTTTTATATCACACACAAAAACATTTGAAGAGGAAACTCAGAAGCCTCAGTATGAGACTCATCCATGCCTCTGTCCTTTCAGAAAAACCCTGCTAGAGATGTCTGATGCTAGGGCTAGCATGGCATCTTCTTGCATACCAATCTATCCTTGCCTATGAACAAAACCATTATATTTTGGGCAGGATTTTTGCTACAGCAGTTTGGAAAGTCGTCCTGGACTCTGCTTTGATCACCTATCTAGAAAACCTGCCAATCTACCACTACTGGGCAGAGCTTGTCTTTCAGGTATCCCAGCCCCTCTGTCCTTACAGACTTGGGTGCCTGCAGGACATGCGTGTATATGCCAGCACAGCCTGGGCTCTGCCTGCACTGTGGCCCTTCCAGCTTGTAAGCACAAACATCAGATAGGTTAAAGAAGTCTTAGAATCAGTTTGCTGCCTTCATAGATGTGAACTTCTTAAATACTCTATATCTCTTGTTCAAACTGAAAGAGTAGTTGTAAAACCAGATGCACATATAGAAATAAATAAAAACATGCACATTCTCAAGGCAAATCACATCCTGGGTGTGTAAAACCATAGTTGTATCATCGGTTCTGTTCTCCCCTGTATCAGGGCAGGCACTGAACCATTTGGTGGGAACCAGCCTCAGCTTGAGATTTGTCCTGGTTGTGGGGTAGTGGTGGGACAGCCACAGCCCGTGGCTCAGAGGGGAACACTGCCCAGATCCTGTTCTCTCGAGCACTGGGAGGTGTGTGGGAACAGTGCTGGAGGATATTTGGGAATCACTGCTTGGCTTCATGGGCCCCTCTGTCCTGAGCCAACACTTCCTGATTCTGGGGTGCTGATGGTAGCTGGAGGGAGAAAGCAGCTGGGATGCAGGGTGCCATGGCTGGGAGCCTCTGCTCACCGTAGTTTGGCCATCTGCTGCGAACCCTGCAACCCCACAGAAACATTCCGTGGCTGAACAAGTGTCTCTGGCTGAGGCAGCTCAGCCTGAGCATCACTTTGTGCCAGCCAGAGGTACTGTGCGTAGAGCTGAGTGTGTGCCTGTGCCACTGCACTTCCCCGGCTGTGCGGATGAGAGCAAATAACTCCACAAGGCTTCCTGAATTGCCTTTTCACATCTCCTGCCGTTGAGTAGATTTGTAACCTTGCTGGTAGTTTGAGAAATGATTAAGCTGAGCTAATAAAGCTCTCCATTACCCTTTATGGGAGATGACTGAAGGTGAGCTGAGGCGATGTGAATCCCTTCATAAACTGCAGAAGCAAAGGCTGCTGTAGCCAGTCCAACACTGTCACCTGTGGGCCTTCAAAGCAAAGTGCAGAGAGGGAGCAGACCAAGAAGGGATGTTCCCACAACCCTCTTTACACCTGGGCTTGTCCAGGAGGGTGCATGTGAGAAAACCAGGGTGTCTGCCTGCCTCTTCTGGATCTGCCCAGTTCATTGATACTGCCTGCCTAAATGCGTGGTGCTGGAGGAGGAGAGGCCAGGTGAAGGTGGCTAATGAAGCTGCAAAAGCAAAATTAATCAGCACAGGAGAATCATAGAATCATTTAGGTTACAAAAAACTCTTAAGATCCTCAAGTCCAACTGCAAACCTAACACTGCCAAGTCCACCATTAACTCATGTCCCTCAGCACCACATCTCCACAGCTTCGAAACCCCTCCAGGGATGGAGTCTCCACAACTTCTCTGGGTAACCTGTGCCAGGGCTTGACAAACCTTTTGGGGAAGAAATATTTCCTAATATCCAACCTAAACCTGGCACAACTTGAAGCCATTTCTTCTTGGCTCATCCCTTCTAGTAGTAACAAGAATTGGCACTCCAAAGTAGCACTGTGGCTATTTGCCAGAGCTGAGATGAGAAACTGAGACATTGACTATGGGAAGGAGAGGCTGAGAGGGTTTCCCTAGGGAAACTGAAATATCTGTGGGCATGGAGGGCTTGCACAGAGGGAGACTGGCTGGAGATGAGTTGAACCTCTCCTCCACCCAGAGATGCAGGAACAAAACCAGAGCCTCCTATGTACAGGTAGGAAGGGTACTGCTGGCCAAAGGAAGGTGCAGGGAATGCGAGAGACTGTGTGCACACTCACCCACATGCTTGCCAAATAAAAGCAGAAACATGAACAAAGGGTGATGATCCTCTTCTGAGTTGTTTTAGGGCCCTGTATAACCTACAGGTTTTACAGAAGTGAAGTGAACTTGTTTATGTTTTTTGTTTTTTGTTTTTTTTTAAAATATGGGAACATTAATTTCCACAAGTTGCATAGTAGCATTCCAGAGCAGGCACACAGAACCATGTGCTAGTTTACAAAGCACAAAGAACAACAGATAAAAAAGGAAATCTTTGTAGTGAAAGTTGTCACTGCTGTAAGAAGAGAGAATTTTCTTCACAGAATTCTAACAAGGTGGATCATTTTTTTTGTAAAGCAATCTGGATTGTCTGTATCAGCAGAGGTGTCTTTTTTCCAGCAGACTGAGTTCCAATAATTCATCTCGACAAATGCTCGTTGGCAGGCAAGAAAGCAATTTCCAAGTCTGAAACAGTAATTTCTTTAACATTGCTGATGCTCATAACACCGAGTTTTAAAATTTATATAGAGACATGCATAGAAGTTAAGTGGCATTTTCAAATGACTAGGTCTGATTTGTATGTGTGCATTCCAAGAGGCAGCCACAAAGCTTAGCTGCCTATGCAAACCTTGGAATTAAGGGTTAAGGAATGGAGTCTGCAGGTCTGTAATAACCTGGTGACATCAAACTTACTGCACCCACAATGTTCTTGGCCACCTGCTGCCTGTTGCAATTTGCTGTCTCTGCCTTAGGTGAGCGATCTCCCTCTTTGCATCACCACCTTTGCTCAACTGTGGCTGCCACCTTGTGAATAATAACTAGTGGAATGCCACAAGTCCTGTTTGATGTTTGGGGTTTTTTACTGTCAGGGTGGTCAAACACTAGCACAGGTTGCCCAGAGAGGTGGTGGAGTCTCCATCCTTGGAGATATTCACCACCAGGCTGAATATGGTCCTGAGCAACCCACTCTGGGTGACCTTCTTGTTGAATCAGATGACCTTCACCATTCTGTGATTTTGATGCTTCATGGAAATGAGGGAAGCAGGTCTTAGTGGTGTTAATAGATGAAATTCATTATTCTGAAATTCAGAAATGAAATTTTCTGGCTCAGGTTACTCAGTCTATCAAATAAAGTGATTTAGTGGTCCTCTTTGATCTTAAAACCCATGTTCCTAAGAATAAAATGAAAAATCATACAGAGGCATCTCTGTGGGATCTCACATTATTATACATGTCCTCTGATGGTGAAACTCTGCAGACAACAGGTAGGTGATGGTTCATTGAGTGAGACTGTCATTTATAGGTAATAAAGCAAAGAAATGAACTGAGAAGGTACAGACTACACATTCCATGCTCTTTCAAAGCCCTTTGGTAGATTTCAGAATCATATTTTTTCCTGAGATACAGAACTGCTTGTGTGTATTTCTTCCTCATTTCTGGTTTTCTTTCCTTCCTCATGCAGGCATGGAAGAAAAAAAAAATATGACTATATACTTAATCAGAGTAAAGGCAGAAAAAAGGCAAACCCACTCAGGTGTTTAGCCCAGCCTTGCAGGTAAGAAGTCTAACACCTGTGTGCAAAGCTCCATCCCAGAGCTCGTGCCAGTTTTTCTCATCATTAATCTTTATGCCCCTCCTAGCTAGCGAGCAACAGCTTTGGACAGAATTCTTAACAGCAGACAGGTTATTAATTTCAATATGTAACAGCAGCCACAACATTCTTCTGAAGTGGGTGCACTGGGTTCTAGCATTTACCAGTAGATTTATCTTCCAATAATTTTTATTCACCACAGTTTTCCCTATTCTTTCTACTGCACATCAAACATGTTTTGAACTCTATGCTTCTAAAAGGTGTGTTTTCAGGACACCATTGCCCTTTCATATTGTGCTAGAAAACAAAAAACTGTGAGCATAAGCCTTATGCTAATATGCTGAACTTTCATAAACTTGAAAGTGCTGATGGAAGAGAAATCCATAAATATGTCTCTGCTCCCTCTTCTAGCATGTGTGAGGAACTGTGAAAAATTGCTCTTTCAATATATTTCTCAGAAATAAATTTTGTCACAGAGAAGGAATGACTACAGAGCTAGTACATCTGAGAATGAGAACCCTGTGTACCACTTTGCTGAAAAATCACACTGTTACTTCTTATTCCTGTGAGTAGACCCCTGACTACTAATGTAGCCTCAGTACTATTGTCACATCAAAGCAGAAAAAAGTAAAAGCTAATGCAGGCAGGACTAGCTGACTGGGAACAGATCAACTTTCAAACTACACAAACATGTACACAGCACCAAAGCAATTTGGATCAAAAGATTATTTATTTAAGTATAAAACATCCAGTTGTATGTTTCTCCTGCTAGTAGAAGAATTCAAATAGAAGACATTCCTGTGGATTTTATATTTCTTTTCCTAGCTGTATGTCCTGTTCTCTGCTGGGGTAAAGTTCATTCTCTTCCCAGCAGCTGATTCAGGGCTGCACTGTGGGTTCAGGAGGAGAAGCACGTCGGTCCCGCTGGGCTGGTTGAGGTGTTGCTGTTCTGCTCCTCGTCCTGCCCCGCCAGCGAGAGGGCTGGGGGAGCACAGAGAGCAGGGAGGGGAAACAGGA
>NW_008608727.1:0-24469 GCF_000691845.1 Merops nubicus | reverse complement strand
GGCGCGCGGCCCATCAACGAGCGGGGGTGCAGACTGGCCGGGGGCTGCTGCGGGGGCACAGGCCGGGCATCGCCCCGCAGGTGGTGAGCAACTGCATCGTGTGTCACTCCTTCGGCGTGCTCCTTCAGCATTGTTATTATTTTCCCTTCCTTTTCTGTCCTATTAAACTGCCTTTATCTCCACCCACGAGTTTTACTTTCTTCTGATTTTCTCCCCCATCCCAGTGGGGGGGGAATGTGTGAACAGCTGTGTGCTATTTAGCTGCCTGCTGACAAAACTCAACGTTCTAAAAGAAATAGGAATAACAAATACATCCATAATTGTCTCTACCTGTCAGCTGTTGAATACATTACTAATAAAAGTATTGCTGGCTCTCAGTTGTGGTCCCAGTCTGTAAGATAAGAAAGCAAGGACACCAAGTTCATTGCTGAAGAAAGAAATGCACAAACAGGGGAACGCAGCTGGGATGGGTTTGGCCCTGTTACCTATCTGCAAAAATTTCCAGGAAAGTATCTCTTATGTTACTGTCAGCAGAAAATTGAAATGTCTTTTTTTTCTTGGAAGTGCATTTATTTTGAAGTAGTTAGTGTCAAGTGGTGATCCTATAAAAGTGGAAGAGATGCCTTGATTTGAGCTTTTACTAGGAGATTTCTTTTTATCTTTGAAGAGCTTCTGAGTAGAGGCCAACGTGATATCAGTGAGGTTTTATTGGCATAACTTTGCAACTAATTCCAAAGGAAATCCTAGAGTTGAACTTTGAAGTCACTACACAAATACTTTTCGTGTAGTAGTAACAGGGCATTTTCATTTACTTCCTGAACACTGATGTAATATTACTGAAGAGTTTAGTCACCAGTGGTACCAAGGGGGTGACCCTCTCCAGGAGCTCCTCGTGCTGCAGTGAAGCGCCCTGCAAAGTCCCATGGCAGAGCCAGGATGCAGCCCCTTGCTCTGCCCACCGCAGCAGAGGCACCTGAGGCGGGAGGGTGGCATGGCTGGAGTGCTCTGTGTGCCCCAGGGCTGGCTGTTCTGCCTGCAACTTATTTAGAGCCAGGCACAGAAAGGTCCTGTCTTGTAAGATGCTGAGACATTGCAGCCGGATTACTTACCCCTGTAAGTCCTGCATGAGCGCTGACTCAATTACATTTCTTTCTGCTTTATTACTGATGCTATGAGTATGTCTGCCAGACAACCTCAGGAAAAGATTAATAAAATCTTCTCTTTCTACCTGAATTGTTGTTGTTACTCTCCTCTCCATTGTTATTAGGAAACTCAATCAGGTGAAATAAACCTACTCCCAGCCTTTCTTACAGCTCCTTTTGATCTTTCTTCATAGCCATATATTCCAGAGACTTGAGCTTTGTCTGTCTGGATGGGTAATTTTGAGATTTGTCTCTCTGTGCTGCCAGGGATTAAATTGGACTGGGGATGAATTCAGTCTTTGACAAATCTGATTTTTAAGGATATTCCCTTCCAGCTTTATTATGACACTTCTGCTTGAGGTGGCAGTGTCCTTCACAAGGGCTCTTAGGGGCAAAATGCTGTCCTTAATCCACCGAAGATAAGCAGAGCCTGGAGTTTGCAATCCCTGGGATTTTCCCACCCAGAAATGTCCATCCCTGCCCTCGCACAGGCTGATGTGCCCTTCGCAGCCTCCCTGCATAAAACGGAGCCCCGTGCCGCGAGGCAGGGTGTGAGCAAGAGCAGGGCACCCGCTGGAGACACCGGCCCCCTGGGGGGCGCAGGCCAGGGCCCACAGCTGGTGCTCACCGAAGCCGTGCACCCACACAGGTCCCCAGGGAAGATGTCCCCTCCTGCTGAGCAGCCATGGCTCAGGAGGGAGGCGGGTGGGAAGGCAGCTCCCTGCAGTGACACCTTGGAGGCTGCGGGCACCCCCGCAGTCCCCCTGTGCTGCACCAGGCGTCAGCCAGCCAAGGCAGAAAGTAATAAAATAAACATTTCTGGTTTAAAGTAAAATGAAAATTTCAAAAGTAATTTACACATCTGTTATTTCTGCTTCCAGCACCCAGTAAATCCATTTTTATTCATCTGCCCCTGGCATACAAGCATCTGCGATTAATATTTGTATTTATGATTACTCTGACACTGACATTTGTCCCCAGTAAAAAAAAAATTAAAAAAAAAAAAAAAGACAACAGGGAAAAATCTTTCTTAGTCATTTTAAATGCATCCTGCAAGTCTGGGAATCGCTGATGGTATTTCATACATTTTCTATGAAATTAATGTAAACTCAGAGGTTTCTCTACTCTCAAAGGAGCAGACAACTGTGATGGGCAGAGCTGGCAGTGCTGGCTGTACTCACACGCTTGCCATGGTTGCACGTGGAAGTGCTTATTCCTTCACCATCCAGGGTGAGTGGTTTGACTTTGTGCCTGACCACCTCAGAAGTAGGGAGGCTTCTGTCCCCGGCCGGAGCCTGAGCAGAGCGGGTCGGCCCTGGGCAGAGGAGAGGGGTGAAGGGTGCTCCTAAGCCCTGGGCTTTGCTGTCAGAGAGGGTGCCTGAACTCATTGCTGACACCCACCTCCTGTGGCCAGTAAATATTTAATTTAGAGAAAAACTCAGCTGCCAAACACTAGTAAACAATAGTAAATGGGTTTTATTGCTATCACACTCTACCCTGAGGCAAAATGCATCAGAACACACATGTTCTGTGTTCAATGGCTGACACAGGCTTGAAAATGAAGACAAACAAAAAAAAGTAAAAACTGGGCACACTACCTGACAGTATTATTATTTATTACCTGGGTTCAAAAGTAAAGGATCAGCCAGTAAATTGTAAACAACTCCTATACCTTCAGCAAATATTTTTCAAATGTTTTCCTACAGGCAAAGGAGGACATATGAACATTTTTAATTTATAATCTCAAGTACCTACAGTTGGTTAACATTTGTACTAAAGATTTTTAAAAATGAGATGTTTTCTCCATCCCTCCAAAAACTTCCAATCTTTTATAACTTCTCAGCCTGTGAGCTGGTTTCATATGATGCTTTTCAGCTTGAGTATCAGACAGAAAGCAGCTGAGGAGGCCACACGCAGTCCAGAAGGCTGTTGGACCATTCAGGGACGCCTCTGGTTCTACAAGGTGATGCTGTGGGACCTCTTCTCCAGCATTAGCAAGAGATGATTTTCAGGCTTACATTTTCTAATTTGGGCTTTAAGTAGGAGAAATTTCAGCTGAAATTTGAGGAGTAATTTAACCTGGGGGAAAATATGGACACAGTGGAGTGTGTTGGCAATTGCAGATTGTTTTGCTTTTCTGGGATAAATCCACGGGGGATCTGGCTGCCATAAAACAAACCAGGGAAGGTGCTTTCCATTCACTTCCAGAGTGGTGGGAAGAGCAGTTACCAGCTGGCAGGGAAAGCAGGACTGGAGCAAGTCCTGAGCTCAGAAAGGGCATTTTTTCCCAAACACCTCAGTTACAGCCCTGTGGGTCCTGGTGCATGGTGAGGACGTGTATTGTGCTCCATCCCCTGTTACCCAGGGTATGGCAGCCCCTCCACAGGGTGCAGTTCCCTGAACGGCTCAGTCCATGTGCTTTCCCATGTACGCTCTGACCCATCTTACACTTGGTGGAAATCATCCTTGAAGACCTGCCAGTTTCCTCAGCTGCTTGCCCTTCAGAGCTGCCTGCTGGGGATCCATCCGCCTATCCATGGTCTCCCATGAGACAGGGGCTGTACTTGGTGACTGCCCCTCCTGCAGGAACCAAATCCCGATCTGGTGGCCACTGCCACCCCAGGCGTGGTGGGTGGCCCAGCCACTCTTTGGCCCTCTGGATGTGCTGCCAGGGGTGTGGGTGTGCAGGTGCCTCCATGCCCAGAGCTGAGTGGCGATTCCAGAGCTGGCCCTGTGACCACTGGCTATAGAGGCTTGTCTCTGTTCTCGTGTATCTCAAAGGCAGACTCACTTGCTTTGATAGGCTGCTTGATGTAGAGGAGGCTTTGGCATCATTTGAGGTAAATGAATAAATGCTTATCACTAGTTATTTTTAGCTACTTAGTGGGAGATGCAGTCTGAGTTGATGACACCGGTTCCACCTCGAGAAGTCACAGATGCTATGGTTCATAAGAGAGTGAATATTAATAAATATGCTGTCACATGCAAAATAATGCAAGCCATTGGTAAAACCAAAGCAAAATCTGAGAGATACTGAAAGTAACTGTCAATGAAAATAATTGTTGAGTGAAATCAGTGCCTTGAGTCAAAAGGAAACAGTGGGGGAAGCTGATTTGGGGGGTGGGCATAGGACTAGTGGACTAGAGCCCAGTGTGTGTGTTTGCTCTGGGAAGTAGCAAAGTGCTTGTGTGCTTAAAGTACTTAATCTACCAAATAAAGACCTGTTGTGAAACCTTCACGGACTGTGCAGGACACAGTGACACCACATAAGCATCCTGCAAGGCTCTGCAAGTCCTCTGAAAGGCGGCTGAAACGAGGACTTGCGCTTGTAAGTCAGTTAGCAGAGGCTGTTGTTGGCTGGAGAGATTATACACGGTGAACAAACTGTGCAGCAGCTTTCTGCACACAGGAGTCCTTCCAAGGCTGCAGAGCAGAAAGCTGTCCTGGCATCATGCACTGCCTAACGGGCTCATTAACTGCCTGGGTCTTGGGAAAGGTGGGTTCCACACTGAGTACGTTCAGACAAAAGTGAATGGGGGAGGAATGCTGCTGCCTTGGGTTCATCTTTGCAGCATAGATAGAAGAAACCTCAGACTGAGGTGAGCAATGTGATTTCTGACATAATCAGAATGCTTTCTCGTTACTGCTATTTAAAAAAAAGAAAAATTCATCTGATATTTTAAGTATTTATTTCAAAGGTCAAATCTGTTGGGAAAATAATAATGCAAGGTGCTTATCAGAGATTCCTTCAATGAGTACTTCTGTAGGAAGTGTCTACCACTGGCCACCACCGTTGGCTCTCAGGCACATCTTACCAGTCCCACCCACATCAGCAGTGAGGACTAGGGCTGCCATTGTACTTCATGTTGGGCCAAACTGTTTGCAGTCTATGGTAATAGACTGGCTTCTGCTGATTCCACTCGGAGAGTCATTGTTTCTCTCAACATATTCCATCAAATTTTCCCATTGCTATGCACAACACATTCCTCCCTGCTACAAGTGTGAAGTTAGTCTCATAGTATATCAGAATACAGAGTCACTAATGCCTCCAGCATTTCAGTTAGGCATTTCTATGGAAATTGATGTCTTATACAGTGTGCCCTCTCATGGAAAAGCTCAGATAAGGTTTCTTATGTGCTCTAGAAGGAGGCAAGCTCACTGCCCAGGACTGCTCCAAGTGCCTCCTTCCCAATCAAACCACACAGCAGCAGCCTTGGTGGAATGTCTCACTCATCCAGCCCCTCAGGTTGTTAGCACACCGCCTGAGCCCTTGCTGGGCAGCACGGACTATTTACAGCCACAAAAGGCAGATAACAGTACTGTGAGAATGTGACTTTTAGCTGAGGTGGAGCTCATGACAATTAGTCTCGCCTGCTTCACTGGAGACCATTGCAGAGAGTGGTACAGCAATAGAGTTCCAGAAGGGGAACATTAAGGCTAAGCCACAGACAACTAGCCCTAAGGAATAATCAGAAGGAAATAAAGCAGTGTTAGTGGTGAGTTAGGAGAAGTCTCTGAGCACAGCCTGGCTGTGTGTGCAGACCAGCTGGTGGCACACGGAGCCGTGGAGGGGCTGTGCCCTCACAGCCCCCGTGGCCCTGCACTCCAGCCTCACCTCCGTGTGCCCACCGGCACCAGCAAGAGCTACTGGCACCAACAGCCCTGCTCCTGCCTTCAGCCAAAGCAGGACTTCACCCTGGAGGACTTGTACCAGCTTTGGGGGCTGCGTGGAACACCAAGCACTCAGTCCTGGCTTGGGCCCATGGTCTGCCTTTTCCTCCCTTGCCTCTGGGCTGCCTGTCTATTCTAGGACAAAACCGCCCTGTTTTCATTGATGAAAAGTGACTCAGCTTGGGTGGCAGAGTCTGAGAGGTGCTTCGGAGAGGGTGAGTGAGCCCCTTGTCATGGCTCTAGCCCACAGGCTGAGACTTTAATGCCAGGGGCAGGGAGACATGAGTGAAGTTACAACTGCCATGACAGGGCTGGCTGCTTCCAGCTCTCATCAGTCAAACTGCAGGGATAATATCTCCTGTTCCATCATCCTCTCAGCCCTGGGTGCTTTGCACACCTCCACACTGACCTTGCCCTGTCATCCCCCTGTTTCATTATGTTTAGTTCCAAGCTGAGTGCCATTTCTGACCTGTGACTGTGAAGACAAAAGTCTTCAGCGCGGAGTAAGGAACAGATAATGAAGATAGGTGCAAATGAAATTTCAGAGTGATGTTGTTACCTGCCTTGAAGTGGAAAATCAGCACCAATCTGCCTTGTCAAACATTACGGTTTATTATGATAGTGCACAACATCATTTCCAGCACAGTAGGTCATTTCAGATGATACTTCTGCATCCAAGGCATCTGCCTGAGGCTTCCCAGCCCCCAGATCCTCTCTCAAGCCCCTGGTTGGTGTTGCAGTGGATGTGGAGGCAATTTCATTGCACCAGAGTATTCCCAGCTCCTTTGCTCTCTGTGAGACACCTCTCTCCTGGCACAGCCTTCCAGGGAACACCACCAGTGACTGGGCTGGGAAGAGCTGAACTGAACTGTCACGTATCTCCTCACTGGAGCGATAATAATGCAGCAAAATGCACTTCACAGGAGCGTGTGCTGTCCTCGATCTCGCAGATGCTGCCCACGCTCTGCTGGCAGGTTGCAGCAACCCCCTCCCCGTGCTGCTCCTGCAGAGCCCGGGGCAGAGGCACCGCCAGGCTGCGAGCAGTGAGAGAAGCCGTGTGGTGAATGAATTATTCATTACGACTCGCTCATTCAGCTCTGTTCGGCACTAAAGACCTGCTTTAGAGGCAAACACTGTACAACGTCGCTCTACAGAGGTAGCAGAGAACATTTTCCCTGCAGTCCATTGTAAATCTATGCACGTTTCCACCTCTGGCGCTCTCTCCCTTTCTCTCTCCTTTCCCCTATCTATCTCTCTTTCTGTCTCCCCACTTCGCTTTCCCTATTGCAATACATTTCCTAAGCTAGATTCTTCTGTGAATTAGTTTTTAATGCCTCCTTATGAGAGGCAGTTTTCCATGTTTTATATCTCCATCAATAAAAATTTCTTCCTTATCACCAGTAAAATTGGAGTTTTGATTAAATATGATTCAGCAGCACTAAGGACATAGTCTGTATTAATTCCAGTATCTCATTATATGCCAGTGGTATTAATATGGGTTTATATATCAAATATACTATGTGTATATAAGCATAGACTTTCAGAACAAATACTAGCTATATGAGCCATAAAAAATAGAATGGAAGAAAGTCTCTCACTTGGTCCAGCCACAGAGCTCCCTCCATGAAAGTCATGGAGACACTGGTGGGGAAGGGACATTTTCAGGGACTGGGAGAGCCCCAGGAAGAGCAGCAGCACCAAGCCTGATGCTTTTGCAGCAGAAGAACCAAGAGGTGCAGAACCTCATGGCACCTCAGGTGCTCACTGCAGCCAGTGGTCCACTCTCCTGGAGAAGTCATGGCCGGAGGGCACTGGTGGGCAAACAGCTTCTCTAGAAGCTATCTTTTTATTTAAGAAAAACAGTGCAATATTCTGTTGGTCACATGTTTTCATTCAGTCTTCCTTGCCAACATGACCTGCTTTGGTTTGAGGGAATTTTGGCTACGTGGGCACTACTTAACATGTGGCAACACCCAGGGGCTTGGTCAGAAGCAATGGCTAATACACTGGTACTTCTAGCCCTAGGCACTGCATTGCACAGGCTTCCTTGTGCCTTCTACTGAGAAGTCATGATTAATCTATAAACAAAACCCAAATTAAGCAGAGTTTACAAAAATATGTATGAGAGTCCTTGACAAAGCGGGCAGCTCCTTGGCTTGGAGAAGTACTCTGTGAAGAGTATAGTCTGGCAGGGACAGAGGGGTTGCTCTGGATGCAGGCTTCGGTTTGCACTCTGGCGTTTTGGATGTTCACCTGAAGGAGGAGTTATTGGTGCTTTAGAGGTTGTTAAAAGGAAAACGCAGGTGGCAGAAGTCTCTGTTCAGTCTAACACCTCACAGAAGTTACCAGTGTCTGTTCTCCCTCCCTGCATCACTCTGCCACTCACTGCCCAGAGCCCTGTGGAGGAGCTGGAGGTGTGTGTGAACTGCTGCGGATGCATCAGGGCTTACTCTGCACACAGGCTGGGCTGGGCTGTGTGGGCGACTTGGCTTTCCTGGAGGAGTGACACTGGAACAGGCAGCCAAGCATGGCTCGTGCACATGGAGCAGAAGACACCTCTGGGGTTTCTGGGCTGCTCTGGACCCAGCACCTGTCACCTGGACACCTGAGCAGGGTGCTGGCTACCCACAAGGACAGAGCCTTGGGGTGGAGAAAGGGGTGTACTCAGATGAAGTTCAGACATATGGTAGCATTAGATTCATTCATGTTCAGCAAAAGCTGTCCCAGCAAACCCCAGGGAGCTAACTGTGAACCTGCTTTCTCAGGTTAAAGATGTGGGGGAGTTTATGCAAGCTTTTCTTACACCATAGCCTACGGAATGCTTCACATTCATGCTTCCGCCCTCTCAAACAGTTAACTTTCATTTGTAGTTAGAACTGAACAGAAAAATCTGGAGAAGAAGTCTAAAAAAGTCTAAATTCTGCTCTGCTTCCTGTCACAGTTCCCTACCATCTCACCACAATTTTTCTTAATCTTGTTCGAACTAGTTTGTTACCAGGATCAGCAAGATGCTGCTGCCCTTAAATGTAGTGTACATCTGGAAACGCCACTGAAATGAAAAGGAATGCTGCTCTCCTTCCCTCCGTTCAACCCAGCATGGGTATAGCATCGCCTTGGTGCCTGAGAATCAAGGTCATTGGGGTAAGCAAGGTAAGAGTGACTGACCCCTCCTACAAACCCTCATCTGCCTGAGGATCAGGGAACATCCATGCTGGTGCTGGGCAGGGGCAGAACGTGAGGAACAAGGTCAGAGTGAGCAGCAGCAGGAGGCTCAGCATGCTGGGGTCTGAACAGCTGGAAGAGAGGCTGCATCAGCAACACGGGGTATGGCACCAGCACCAGCCTTCCCCTTGCGAGGCAGTCGTGAGCCATGAGGCACATGAGGTACTGCCTTGAACGGTGACCTGAGGCACCAAGAAACACCTTGCTCAGGACTTCTCTTGGCCCTGCTGGGAGGCAGCTCTCTGGTGGGTTGCCTAGCACTGCTGCAGCCCCAGGGCAGACCCTTGCCTGTGCTGGGAGCCTGGGCAGTGAAACTCATCCCAGCAGAGCTCCCCACATCCCTGCATGCAGAGCCTCGGGTAGCCTCTGAGAGCTCATCCTGCTGCTCGACTTAATGGGCCTGTTCTCCAGCTCAGAATTTGTAATGATGATCTCTCCTTTTTCATTTGATTTTGTTTCTTGCTGAAAAAACATTTCTGGGGAACATGCCTCTGTTGAGCCATCTGACAACAGCTGTGAGATACCATCGTCAGAGGACCAACAGGGAGACACATTTGCTGCTATTTCCTACTCTCATTAATAATGGTGTCGCTGAATCAGATAAATCTCACAACTGTTCTAAAAAATGTGCAGCATGTGGCTCCCTGAAAACAGAGTAAGATTTACTGCTCTCCTTTTAAATAACAGGTGATGAGGATAACGGGTTATCTCTGCAGGGCACTGTACAATTTTTACTCTCTCAGACTCCATGGAACATCTTATTTTTATTCTCACATATATAACCAGATATGTCCAAAGAACAGAAAGAGAAACAGATAAATCATCCATATTTGAGACACAGTTATGGCTCAAGTAAAGAAAAATGTGCAAATTCCAGATTGTTCTCATGGAAAATTATGGGAATGTGTGCAATAATGGAAACTTCTCTTATCTGTGGTTTTATGTTCAATATATATATTTTTTTAACTCCTTTTGCTATTATCAGACAAGACTAGAAGACAATTAACTTTGAGTAGTTCTTGAACCTCCTCTCTGAACCTTCTCTGTGTTTCTTTTTAAAATAAAAGGCAGGATTTCACTATCATGTAACAGGCGTCATACTTCTGGTTTGTTTCTGCAAAGATGAAAACAATTCCTGTAAGTGGAGGGTCTCCTTTTGTCTCCATTTAGAGCCTTTTCAGGTACTCTAGGAAGCATCTGGAATGGGAAGTCAGCACTTGTCACACATCCATTTATTTATCTTCCTCAAATCTTCCATGTGTTTACAAGGTGCACACTGGAAACCAGCTCCAGGGGAGTGTTCCTCACCCACACCAGCTGAAGACTGGCTCTGAACTGGCACGGAAGCTTGACCTGCACCACCTGTCTCTGTAGCTTTTGTGTCTCAGAGGAAAGCTGCCCCCGGATGCTGTTTGGGAGGGGACAAGCAGGCAACAGAAACCTGTTTCTGAGAGTTTTGTTTTGGGTGTCCTTGGCAGGTGATGTCAGGAAGGGCAGGGGTCATCTCCTGAGCACGACATGGGTCAGTCCTGGACAAGAGCTTTGCTCATGCTGTGCTACCATGCTGGGCTCTGTCCCCTCCTCAGCCTTACCAGGGTCCACACCTTGCCAGGTGCTGCAAATCCTTTGGTCTGCTGGTACTTACCATTGCAACTTCTGCTGAGGATTTTTCCCATTCCTCAGTCTTTTTGAACATGTAAGGACTATATCAAAGTTTCTCTGGCCTATCTGACTGACAAGGTTTGTGAGGTTCTACTCTCACACTCATCGTACTGGTGTGTCAGCTGCTGAGGAGAACAAGGGAAGAGGGGAGCCTGTGCCCCAGGTACTTCTCAGGGAGAGTCTCGGAGGTGCAGCATGGTTGCAGTGGTACCTCTACAGAAATCTTCAGGAACATGACATAAAAATAACCTGATGTGTGCAACATTGGGCTGGAGGGAAGAATGTATTTAGTGTAGTAAACTGTCGGTAAAACTGTCCCCACATATAACAGGTCCAGGTAGTTATGAAGGTTCTTTGCATACATTTTTCATGGATTTTCTTCGTGCTTTTTTCGGCAGGGACAGCTGTGAATCAGTGGGTTTAGTGCACAAGGAAGGAAGATGATCCCAGCACTGCACAGCTGCCTGGCATGTGTGGGCAGACCTGGCCAGGGGGTCAGGGGCAAGGATGGTCCTGTACCCCCCCCGGCTCATCCATGTTCTCCACCACCCCCTGAACCAGTAAGAAATGTCCCTTCATTTCCTTACTCTTCTCATTGCTGCCAAAGTAGCTGCAGGCACCCCGCTGAACTCCAAGCTCTGGTCACTTGAGCTGGCCTTTTCTCTGAGCCTTGAACCCTTCTCTAGCCCACCAGGGTCACCAGTACCTGTCCACTGCCCCAGCCCTCTTGTGCAAGCCATCCCCCTCCAGTGCTGTGCTCCCCACCAGCTCACAGCTCCACAGCTCTGCAGTGTCTTCTGATCTTTGTGCTTGCTTCCCCTGCTGCGGCATTAGCTTCTTCAAATATTGAAAATTATTTAACTTTGAATAGATTTTAAAGTGTCATGGCTTCTAGGGATGGAATCGTATCTTCTTGAAATAAGTAGAAAAATGTTGATTTCAGAAGGAGCAGGCTGGATTTTAAGACTAGAATGATGTAAAGACCTCATGTGCAATGCCTTCTACATTTCCTTTGGGTTGTTCCTATGCCAAGCCCCAAACTCTCAGGCATTATATAGAGACAGTTCCTAGCAGCATTCAGTCTACACCAAGTAACTCCCACCACAGGAATAACCTTCATAACTACTGGAACAACTGGTCAGGGACAAATTAGTGTTTAAAAGGTATTTTATGTCTAGCTATCTGCTTTGAAATCATGGGTTTGAATCCCATAGTATGATTTCCAGGCTTCATTAAGGGTATAAACATAAAGTAGTTTTGAGTAATTTAGTAAGCTAGCTTTTCTGTGAATATTTTTTTTGTTAGGAATTCTAATCCAGTGACAGAAAGAAGAAGATAGAGATCAAATATTAAAATTAGAGGTTATACTAGTATGTTACAAAAGAATGCAAAGTAAAAATGTGATTTCAAGAGTGTTAAACAGTATATTCCCACTGCTGTGGGTGTAATTTTACCTCCTTGATGCTGGTGCCTCCTGTAGCCATCCTTTGTAACAAGTTCTGGTTTTGTCTGGAGCTCACACAAGTCTTGGAACTTAATTATAGTTCTAATACTCTTGCTAATGAATTTGAGCATAATTATGGAGTGCAGCAATTTCAGAGGTACTTTATCTGAATACTAATCTCTCTCTCCAAATGCCTGTGTTGGTTAACTGAAAAGACAGTGTCCTCCCAGGAGGCTCTTGGAGGTAGCAGGGTGGTGAGTTCAGCAGTCCCTGCTGAGGTGGAGGGAAGGGGCATGGGGAACATCACAGGGGCTGGGCTAGTGGCACACCACCCTGCTGCAGGCGACCAAGGGGGCATCAGGTGCTGGGAGAGGGGTGCTGGCCGGGGCACCTGCCTTCTTGGACCTGAGTTTTCAGCCTGCAGCTCAGGCAGGCAAGGGGATGCCCAGTCCTCGAGCCTGTGTGCCTGTGCGGAGAGGCTGATGGCCCAGAACCTGCACAATCCCAAACCCCTCCCTCTGCACTGCCTGTGCATTTCCTTCTTGCCCTATTGCTTTTATTTTTTTTTTCCTTATTAAATTGTATTTCTGACTTGGAGTCTCTCGCTGGTTTGTTTTCAAACCATTACACTTGATTTCATACCGCTGGGGATGGAGAGCTCTTGAGCTCTATGGAGATGATGGGTCAACACCCCCTTCCCCATGCCAATGCACCCCTGGGGACCTGGCAAGGGAGCTTGTCTTCAGGAACATTGCACGGGCAGGGATTTGCCATCCAGCTGTGGGAGCACCAGGGTGGGGTCAGTGCTGGTGGGCTGCTCCTCACTGAGGGACGGCTGCAGGTCTCACTTCTGCAGTGGTGGTGTGGTCAATGTCCCAGTGCTGCAGAGCACTGCCCAGCCATAGTGGCATAAGAAGTAGTGTGCATGAAAATGCATGCAAAGGAGAGGTGATGGTTGGATGGATGCTCTTCTGAATGCTGTCTGGTGGAGAGGGAATAGATGTTCCAGTAGAACTGGGGGCCGAAAGATCCAGAGGAGGATCTAGCTACCAAATGGGTCAAGCTAACTTGAGCAAAGAGACTGAATTTTACAGTATCTACACAGCTAATAAAATCAACAGAGTTCTGTTCCTCCAGGCAAAAAGAACATTGCTACTTCTCTGCCTCTTTTTCATGTCTCACTGTATGCTTGCAAGAAATTCTGGGAGTCTGAGACATGACATTGCTCTTCATACCATCTCTTTCTTAACACAAAATTTAACTTCTGGGAAAGATTATCGATTTGAGAAGTTTTGCAAAGATCAATACAAATGACAACCATTGCTGAAATGGAAGCTTGTGGGTTGCATTGAATGAATGCAATATTCATATTGAGACTTGTTTTCTCTCTTTCAAATTATCAAATCTCCTCTGAGAGAAATAATTAATTGAGTAAAATGTTAATTAAGGAAAATTATTTTTTTCACAGCACAATTCTTGTAATGAAATAATACTGAGTGAAAAGACTGAAGCTCAGACTGATTGAAATTGGTGCTGGTGTTTGCAGTCTCACAGTGTGTGCGTTCCCTGCGCCCAGCAGGATCAGAGCCCCACTTAGTGACGATGCTCTTAGGAACGACCCACGAACACCTCTTCAGCCCTTTGCACAGTGCCGAAGGGAAGATACATCCTTACGTTCACTTCATGGTTATTTAAATTTGAAACTATTTCCTTGTGCTTGTTTGCATCATCACACTCACTCTTATGCAAAACATATCAGATATGGGGTATGTTTCCACAGGCGACTTATTGGGATACCTGTAGTTTAACATACAGTGGAAAAATGTACATGCATACACAGACGTATGTGTATATATATACACACATACAGGTGCTTTGTGTATGTATATCTGCATGCATAAAGAGAGAGAATGAAATCTCAGTGTGCCCTGAAGCTGGTGATTTGCTCAGGAGCAGACTGCAGTCCTGTGTACAGTGGTCTCTCCCTATCTGAAGGGTTTCTGTGTTTTGGCACACAAAAGCAAAAAGGTTGCACGAGGCTTTTCAGACATTTATGCATACTCAGGTGCTTTTTTCTGATTGTGGAAACTCGTGCCAGGCAGGCAGAGGGAGCACGATGCCTGCGTGCTCCCTCAGCGAGGGTGTGCCTGCCAGAGAGGCAGCTGAGCGCAGCCAGGAGAAGAGAATAGATGGAGAGCAGCCTCCTGTGCTCCAGAGAATCCTCATTAACGTGCTGATTGAATGACTGCACAGGGCTATGGCTACTTACAGTGCTCCCAGATAATGGGCACAGAGAAGTGCCAGCTCATTTATGATGTAAAACAGACTACTGCTGGGACAAATGAAGCCCCTGTGGACCAGCAGCCAGACCAGTCAGGTGCACCCTTCTCTGGCAGCTTAATCTCAGGAGGAACTACTTTTGTGTGCAGAGACCACATGTGAGTCAGCACAGCCCACCGTGCACAGTGGGGGCCACAGGAGCCTCCTTCCAGACAGGAGCTGCTGAGGCAGCCCTGGGGTGCCCGCTGCTTGCTGAGGTCTGCAGGCACTGGTGTGAGCCTGCAGGGAAGCCAGCACCCTGTGGCTTCACCAGCGCTTGGGAAACAGGTAACAACATGTGCAGAGTGGCTTTGTGGGCACTGCTAGGCTGCTGGCAGCACGCACCATCCCAAGCTGAGGCTCCCAGGCTGTGCTCAGGAGCCCCACCGCAGTGGGGACCGTTGCTGTGGCCAGGCACGGCTGCCCTGAGTGACACAGCTCCAGCCCTGCTTCAATTAAGAATATTGGCTCCTGAAAAAGAGAGTCAAGATTTGGAAAGGAATGAATAATTATTAATAATCAAAGCCTGTGAACACATTGGTCGCTGGCTAACGCAAAAGCACCCATGGAGAGAGAAGTGTGCAGGGGGACACGCAGGCCTGTGGGCAGCCCAGGCACGCTCTGCTGCTCTGACACCACGCTTTAGTGAGTGGCTCCGGAGATAAATCCCTAGTTCTCTTCTCTGGTGGTGGCAGCGTCTGCACAGGGTGATGGGTAATGGAAGCGAAATGAACTCTGAGAATAAGGCACTTAGCAGACAGCTAGAGAAAGAGTATGTCTGATTTTAGACAAATCCTCCCTGCAGTGTTCAGCTTGTGATCTTTGCATGGAAGGGTAAGTTTTATGTAAGACAAATGTCTATCAAAGTTTTATTTAAAAAGCATGCTTTTAATGGAAGGTGGCACACTGATTAAATTTGACGTTTGAAGCAAGGCAGTCCAAACTGCTCGGGAATGCAGAAGGAAAGTCTCACATAAAAACTTTTGCTGGTTTATTAGGCAAGCATAGCCTTCTAAGCAATGAAGTTTGGGTGCTGTTAATCTATGCTGACAGATAATGGTTAATATTTGGGCAGTTGTAATACTTCTTCTGCTGTCTTTCCTGGTTAGTAGAGCATGGCAGTGCACAAAAGATTCTTCAATGGTTCTACTCAGTGTAACTTTGGGAAAAAATAATAGTTATCCCTTGGAAACACTGTGTCTAGGTCTTGGGGAATATTTGAAAGGTATCATTTACAATCATGACTAAGATGGTTCAGAGCTCCCAGGACCTAAGGATGCAGAACCAGCTGCTCAGGGCCTGTGTCACCACAGCAGCATACTGAAGCTCTGCAAAGCCCAGCAAAGAAGCAGGACCCCACAGGCTGGGAAGTGAGGGCTGTGACTGCTGAAGGGACTCTTCTACCTCGTTACCACGTGGTGAGACGAGCGGTAAAGCTGGCAGCCCCATAGGAGTTATAAATGAAGATGGACTTCAGCAGCTGTATGAGAGTTATAACTGAAGAGGTTTATTGCTATCAGAAAGCTGCTTATACAGTATAAAAAGCTGTCCACACGCCCCGCTCCCTAAGCTAGTTGGTTACAAACTACTGTCCACACGCTTAAGTTCTTTTTGCAATTTGTTCTCCAGCTGTCACCACGCTCTGTTGTTTTTCTCTTGCTTCCTTCTTATCTCGGCTCTCTGCATTCCTTTTCCTTCCTACCTCTCACTTTGTTGTCTTCTTCTTCTGTATTTAGAGTTCTTGGAGCTCGCAGCTGCACTTCAAGGCCGCTGTTCTCAGCCTAGCAGAAGTGTTCCCACAACCATGGCTACCCTCATGAGGCCTGGATCCATCTCTCAGAGCAACAAGAGCAAGGATGGAACACAGCAAATTCCCTGGGGACAGGCACGACTCTTTGATATGTGCTTAGTTCCAATGGAGACTTCTTCTGTCTTACTTTGTGCTTTGCAAACCCACTGCAAGGTCACTGTGATTTCTGAACTATTGCAGTGGTTCAAGGAGCCATGAAAGTGGTCTCAGCACACTATTACATTTCATGTTGATTACTATTTCATTTTGTCCAATTCATCCTCTTGCCTAGCAGTCAGAAAGGTCAAAGAGTAGCAGTTATTGCTGTAAAGACTGGCTCAGCAGAAAGGAGAGTTGAACTTTCAGGAACATGATTGATTCTTGAGGGATTAATCTCAGTTTCCATTTGAGTATAATAAAAATTGTCCGTTCATGTCTTCACACTTCTGCTGGTCGTCAACATGAAAAAAATCAAGTGCACCTTCTACTTTGCTTTCATGTCATACAGTTCATATCAGAGGCACTACTTGTACATGCATGGGCTTCTTCATTCTTTCTGGGTTTACAGAGCACAGGAGACAGGAATGACCCAGCAGACTTCAGCAGCACCAAATAGACAATACTCCATCCCAGTGACTAGGAGCTCAGTGCCACTGGCCCTGCTGCGTGCAACTGGGGCAAGTCAGTCAGAGGAGAGCTTTCAGCACCGCCAACACTCCTGGATAGCAAGCTGAGGGCTAGAGCAGGAGGCTGGGGAGATGCCCATTTTCCTTCCCCAGTAAGAAGGTCGTGACTGACCCAGGCCCATGGCATAGTTCTGCCCTTCCTCAGGCTGCCTCGTCTGTCTGTGCATGGTGTGATCAGAGCTGTGCCTGGCTGAGGGTCTGGTCAGAGGCTCCTGACTGTCCAACCCCTGTGATGAGTGTTGCTGGTTTACCCCACCGAGACAGTCATGGAGCTGCTGCCCACCTGGGATAAGGGCATTTTTAATACACATGCTAATTTTAAACCAAGTACTCTTCCCCCACTCCACCACTGTGTCTGCCCAGGCAGGCAAGTGTGAATGCAGGTGAGAACATCCTCTCACATAAATCTTCCTTCCTACCCCAACTCCCTCGGTGGCTGAAGGACCAAGCAGTACAGTGAGGGGTAAATAATGGAAGCACTGAAGATCTCGCAGGAAGGTTGGCTGTGCAAAGCTGTTCTCCTGGCACTGACAAAAGTCATGACAACTCGACACCAGCGTATTTACCACGAGATCAGCTCTCCAGAGGACAGCAGCTGGCAAACAGCCGGTGCATTTCCAGGGCTATCAGCTGCAGCAGTTGCTGTGCCTGGATGGAGCACTGAGGGAGCTGCAGCAAACGCGGCCTGTGACCAGCATGGTAAACACCACCAGCATGTTGCTGCTGGAAATAAACTCCCTAATAAATCGCTTGAAAAACACTTGAATGCCAGAGTAATGATGGAGGTGGGAACATCCTTGCTAATTAAAGTAAGAGTGGGCTGCCCTGGGAAGCAGAGCGGGCAGGATTCCTCCTCTGTATTTGTGCTGTACAATCAAACATTTCTCTCACTGCCCAGAAAACTTCCCATTCCCTCAACACCTTGCTTGGAAAGAGTAACACACTGAAACAAAGTCATGGCTGCAGTGACTGCACCTATCGTGAAAATTGAAAGGGGGCAGGGGATGTGCGGCTGACCCAGAAGCATATGGCAGGGCTGTGGCATGCCCGGAGCAGCCTGGCTGCACGCTGGGACCAGCTGGGGCTCAGGGCTCATCCCAGCAGAGCTGGTGGGGCCGGCAGGGAGGCACGGCTCAGATAGAGATGAAAGCAGGGTTCCTGCTATAGGGTGTGGTATGTACATGGGAGTATTTGCGTATGAGACGTGGGTGTAAGACTGAGGGGGAGAAGGGAGTGAGGGAGCTGAACTCGTCACTCTTCGTTTAGATCAGCAGGGAGAGTCCGCTCCACCGCGTGTCACACCCTGGAAACAGTCTGGAGACTGTGCACTGGGGACTGAAATTGTTAGTAACATAAAAATACGAATAATGAGCAAAATTTGATTTAGTATTGATTTAATTAGAGTGCTTTAATACTGATTTAATAAGAGACAACGTCTGTGCCATATGTTCAGTTGGTGGAATTAGTGATTTGGTCAGAAGGGGGAATCCCAAAGGCATTTCTGCCCAACCTGAAAGGCAAACCCGGAGAGCTGCCTGTCAGCAGCTCAGTGTGCCAGCCCACTGGCCCCCAGCCCCCCGATGGTGAGCTCAGAGCAGCTCAGGAGACAAGTGCTGAGGGCGGCGTGGACCTACAGAAAGACGTAAGGGACGATCTAGTGCAGGGCTACCCTAGGAGATGGTTTTTACCCCCCACATAGCAGTAGGACCTGGGTGAAAGAGAGTGGTCTGAAGCCTTTCGCACTACACGGGGCTGTGGGAAGAGCACGTCTGCCACAGGTACAGCTGGTTGGCATCACCTTTGCTTTCTGTGCTGCTGTGCCTGGTCCTGAAGGCTCTGGTTTAGTCTGAAGAGAGGGCTTCTGTCAATATGAAAGAAATGCTTTCTGGTTTGCATTTCAGTGACAAAAATGTTGTTGCCATCCAAATTCTTTTTCCTCCTCAGGTTTGGCAGCTATTCCCCAATATATATAATTTTTAAAATTTTTTTTCCCCCAGATTCCTAATTACAAAGTTTCATGCTGGGGCACATCAAAATCTAAACAATGAGAAAGCCCTTCATATTGGACATGTGCCTGGGACCCAAAATTACTGACATGAGAAAAAGATTCAGTGCTGGAGTGATTTGAGAGCAACACTGACTTGTGACTTCTCTATGTTCTTGGCATCCTTCCATTGCCATGGGGGAATCTCTTCCCTTTCCCTCCTTCATTTTACTGTCTTCTGCAATATTTGTGATCTTTACTTGGCAGTGGGTGGATGTTTGTTGCAGAGGTGAATGAAAAGGAAGAAAATTAGTCTTTCAGTGTGCATTTTCTTGCTGTGCTCATAAACTGCTTCTCTGATTGTCATGATAATAAATTAATAACCAGCAACAGACAAAAGATGGTTTTGCCATGTATTGGCTCTACTATAGCTATGCTAGAGAAGATGCATACTTAGAAATAAAAATAGGCCCTTCAGATACTGCTTTTACTTACAGATATTAAATAAAATATAGGGTTTATTTCCAAGTCACAAACCCCTAACATCTTTCTGCAATACACTTTTAGCAAATGATAAATATGGAGCTCTTGGAGAAGTCATGTTTCTTTGTTAATCCATGTGCATGTTTTGGTTTTATCTCCTATTACAATAATAAAAATAATGATCTACCTGCTTATCACTACAGAAATCAACATATTATTAATAAGTAAGGCACATTTTTGGTTGACTAAGACTGGCAAATATCCTATTTCCTCTTTATGAGATGAGCATCCTCAGAAATGATTAATAAAGGAAGTGTTCTCCATTCTGTGGCACCAACCAGTTTATTGCTGGTCTAGATTTGGGGAAGATCAGTTTATCATGGAAGAGAGTGTTGGAATTTTTATTGACTATTTTTTCCTCTTGCTTTTTGTTGCTATGGGAACAACCACTTCTTATTCTTAAATCATCTGATTGTACTGTTTCCTGTTAAGCAGATTTGCATTGTTCTTGCAGTTTCAGTCATGCTTTGCCAGGAACGGTTCCTCACAATGATGGTGGGCTCTGCACCACCCCAGGTTTTCACAGTTCTTCAGTACAACAGAACGTTGGAAAGGTGACATTTCCCCCAGACCAGTTGTCCTTTGCAGGGTTGGGTTGCAGGGTGGTCACTGGTACACCAGCACCCCCAGACCCAGCACCCAGTGCAATTGTTTGGGCTTGGAGGGGGAACCCTGGACTTGTGGTGCGCGGGCTGGAGGTATAATGAGCTCCTCATACTTAGCCCTACTTTGTGTGAAATGCCCCAGAAAAAAGAGAGGAGTAGGGAAGAGGAGCCTGCAAAAGTGGCACAGGTCTTGCGGGGGGGTTTCTGTGCCTCCCCCGTGCCTGGCCAACCCAGCACCTTCCCCACGTACACAGAGACCACGAGTCCTCTGCTGGGGCCTCCTCTGGGGATGGCAAAACGTGCCAGTGATTTTCCAGAGGCACAAAGCTCCATCAGGCCGAGGGGAGTCTTCCATGGCTTTAACATCCCTGGCATTGCCGCTCCATGGAGGGGTTCATACCTGCCCCTTGTGCCTCTGCTCACAGGGACTGCTCTGAGGGGAGGTGGCATGTCGCCAGCCTCAGCAGAGGTGTGTGGACTGGCTTTGGCTGGGATGGAGTTGAGTTTCTTCATAGTAGCTTGCATAGTGCTCCAGATCTGTGCCAGAAACAGTGTTGATCACACAAGGATGTTTCAGTTACTGCTGAGCAGTGCTGGCACTGAGTCAAGGGCTGTTCTTGCTCCTCACACCACACCACCAGCAAGCAGGCTATGACAGAGGAAAACAGGAACTTAGGTTTTCAGACCTAGTGGTCACCAGGGTCCAGGCTCTGCTTCATCCAGTATCTGTAAAAAATTTAGGTAAAAATCTGGAGTTTGTTCTCTCTTTCATCTCTTGCTATTATTCCTAATCTAAAATTAAGATCTACCAAGCCTGTTGGCCACAGACCCATGGAGAGGTCTTGTGGTAAATGGAGGGAAATGAAGAAACCGTGTTTTGAACATACACTGAACATAGGCAGATCCTCAGCTGACAGGTCTAGATTTATTTATTTTGGCAAATGGTTGTGCTGTGGGCTTTAGGGAAGTATTCTCTTTACAGTGTGAGGTTCAGTCAGTGGTGTGTGCAGTACACAACACTCATTTATTTCAATCAAATACAAGTGGAGACAGAAGGAGTCCTTGGATTAAATTGCATAAATCTTGTTTCACTTCCCTGTGAAGACTGGCAATCTCTCTGTCAAGACCCTGAAAAAAACAGAGCATCAATGTTTGACAACAGTTCTGACTGTCAAATAAATGCTGGTAATTGTATTATCAGTTTATCACAGTTTATTACATTAAAAATCCTCCTCATTATTCAAGAGACACCTGTGCACATTATTTTCAGAGACGTCTCAGCCTTGTTAAAGTTTTCTCAAGTATTCTAACAGTAGGTGTAGGCTTGCCTTTATATTTTTGTTGTTCCTACCTCATAGATGATGATTAATGTTGTTATTTATCATCACAATAGAGTCAGAATCTGGGCTGATGAATGTTGCTCATTGTGGTTGTCTCCCACTCACAAATTCTCAGCTTGATCCTAACACTGATAATCTTAAACCTGGGACTCTCATTTATACACAGCTCTGCTTACCAGTGCTTAACGGTTGCAGCAGTTAACTTGGTTTTCAGTGACTTCTCCTGGCTACTCTCCCACTTTTAATGCAAATTTGGTACGAGAAAATACGTGTTTAGAAAAATAGACTGGGAATGGGAAGTTATATATTCCTGAAAAATCAGAAGCGAGGCTTGTCTCACAGTTTTATGTACTGAGATTATGGTCAGTTGACCATTACTGAAAATCTTGAAGAAGCCAGTGTCCATGCAGGCCCACATGCATGTCTCATAACATGCCCTCAAAGAAATTAAGCACAGAAAAAAAGCAGGAAGATCCAATTCACTGCACGACAGGCAAACACTGGCTGAACTTTGCAAATAACACCCATTTTCCAGTGGTGACTCGGGCAGGCGGTGGGGAAGGAAGGTGAGCACTGAGAACAGAACGTGCAGCAGAGTGGCTGCCGTGGCAAGGGGTGCCCATGGCTGGGGTGCCGGGCAGAGCATGCTGCCAAGCAAAGGCTCGGTCCTGGGCTGTGTGCCAGACCCAGCACCCACTGGGGCACCCGCTCTCCCCGGGCACGACACGGCTGCAGCCCGCTGCCACGCTCCCACTGCAGCCAGGCGCCAGCCCAGCCCCTGCCCGCTCCTCTGCCGGGGCAGGATGTGGCCCCTGGGCAGGCAGGGTGGCTGCTGCCTGCTGGCGAGGGCAGGATGTGGCCCCTGGGCTGTGGCCCCTCTGGGTGAGGAGGGCTCTGTGCTGTGAGGTGTGATCTGGGGGAGCACAAGGGGTTTCTGGGTCTGCTGGAGAAGGAGAAGGACAGACTGACAGCCTGTGAAGAACTGCTGACTCCAGCTCCTGGCTCCTCTGTCTGGCCTGTGATTGATGGCATTGGAAAGGGGGCGCAGCACGGAGGGGACCTGCAGGCTGAGCTGATATTGATTGACTGTGCAGAGACAGCTAAGCTGCTTGGATTGCTCTCCTGTGCTGGGGATGTAGATGAAGCAGAACCTTGGTGTAACTAAGAATTAAAACCATTAAAGAAACCTTATCACTTCAACAAGACACAAAAATTGTCTTGGGCATGGGGAAAAGGACATTTCAGTTCCATGACAGTGTTCAGCTGTTCAGAGGCAAAGTGTTCGATTGCTCTCTAGTAACTTAGACATTGTAATATTAGTTTCTAATCATAATTTGTGTTATACCTATGCACGTATTAGAGTTTTAATAGAAAAAAGAGATACACAATCACTGAAATGAATTAATGACTTTACAGTATGGCTTTGATCCTTACCTCTTCTGCTCAAATGTAAAAAATGTTTCCAATATGATGCTTTCAACTAATCTGTTTCACCAGCCTCATCAGAGAGACAGGCGTTCAAGCAGAGAGACCATTTTTTGTCTTTCCCTGCAGAGGTCCCAGACACTGCATGTGGCACCATGCAGCAGGGAGACTGGAAGGAGGCAGAGGTTGCCACACTGTATTCAACCGCATTTAAGCTGGCGCTAATACACATGAGATTCAGTGGGAGCCAGCGCAGAGGAGTCCCTGGGCACAGAGCTGAGGCTGAGCTGGGGAGAGGCCTCCGAGGGCAGATGCTTCCTGGGGAGCCTGGAGCCAGGTTACACCCTCCTGCTATAACAAGCACCGCTCCCAGCTCTGTTTGCTTCTGTGTTCTAGGTAGGACCAACGGTCTTATTCTGGCTATGGCAAAAGTTTGAAAGCAAGTGTCAATGGACATTTTATTGAAACTAAGGGCACCTTGTGCATAAACCTCTGATTTTCAAGTGTGTTCCTTTATCCTGGTCAACATTCGTACGCCAGTTCTGCCTGTCCCATGCTTACCAGCCAAGCATAGCTGGGGTTGCTCCATTCAACACTCCTCGTGCTTTGTGAGACCACACACCTTCACAACACTGTTTTTGCATCACCATGTTAGGTGCTTGAGCCAGGGATACCTTCAGCAGTGCTACGGTCAGACCCTGCTGTGTCTGTCGTGGCATCTCCCTGTGGCTGTCTAGGCTGCAGAGAGCCCAGAGCATGTGGCCCTGTGCAGCCTTGGGAGGGACAGGCAGTGAAGAGGAAAGGTAAGTGTTAAGCCAACAATTTCAGGCTGATATCAGGCAGATCGAGCAATTCTCACCTTTTGCACCAAGCAAGAACCTGCCCATTCCAGAGTCAGCCTGAAGGTGCGTGCCCCGGAAGAGGAGAGACAGGGTGGTTGTCCAGGGTGAATGCCAGCACCACACCACACTTCTCCTCACTGCCACTGCTCCCCTTGGCAGCCCTGAGCTTGCCCGGACTGTGCTGCGCACCCGCAGGCACTGCCAGGGGCCAGGACACGGGCTGGCTATCACAGCATGTGAAACCTGTGCTGCCAAGGGCCTGTCTGCAGGTCCTCCTGAATGCAAAGCCTCAGAAGGCAAAGAGAAGAATATGAAATGCAAAAGAATATTGATTTGAAGCTCTGGGGTTTAAATCCCCAGCCCCAAGGGAGGGTTGGCATAGGGATGATGGCCACAACCAGGCAAGAAAGTCCCTCCTGATTGGTGTTCACCTAGGCTCTGGCCAGCCTTGGGTGGGAGCTGATGAGGAGATCCCCCCACCTTAAGCATTCCCTTGGAGGTGGGGAAAGAAGCCACCTCTATAAGAGCGGGCTCTGCTAGCAGGGGGTTGTTTATCCAGTGTATGTGCTGTGTGAGGGTTCTGACTGTGGGAAGGGGCTCCCTGACTCTTTGTGGCAAGTGGAGTTCCTAGTAATGGTGAGACATGAAGGGAATTATGAGGCTTTCTCGTGGCAATTACTGTATTATTGGAATTGGACTGATTGCCTGGGTCCTTCCTTCACCCACCGCCTGGTTTTGGGGTTGACCTGCTCCCTTCTTTCCTATGTTATGTTGTTGTGGTTTGAGGCTTGGAAT
>NW_008608726.1:3164-40554 GCF_000691845.1 Merops nubicus | reverse complement strand
AGGAAGTAGTGAAAAAAAAAAAAAATTCACCGTGAGCTGATTTCTTTTATCTCTAGCTCAGTTTTTGAGCTCACTGGGTCACAAGAATTAGCCAAAAAATCCCACTGAATCCTGGGCTGCATCCCCAGCAGGGCAGGGAGGGGATCCTGCCCCTCTGCCCCACTCTGGGGACACCCCCTGCAGTGCTGGGGCAGCTCTGGAGTCCTCAGCACAGCAGAGCCAGGGACCTGCTGGAGCGGGGCCAGAGGAGACCCAGCAATGCCCCGAGGGGGGAGAGTTTGAGGGGCGAGATTTGGGCTGGGGCGGCTGCAGAGGAGAAGGCTCCAGCTGGGGAGACCTGGGGGCCTTTCAGTACTTAAAGCAGGTCTAGAAGAAAGCTAGATGTTTTAGCAGGGCCTGTTGTGACAGGACAAGGGGTAATTGTTTTAAAATAAAAAAGGGACATTCAGGCGAGAGAGAAGGAAGAATTTTTTTGATACTGAGGGTTGTGAAACATTGTCTCAGTTTGCCCAGAGAGGTGGTTGCTGTCCCATCCCTAGAAGCCTTCCAGGTGAGGTTGGCTGGGGCTCTGAGCAACCTGCTCTAGTTGCAGATGTCCCTGCTCAGGGCAGGGGGCTTGGCCTGATGACCTTGAAAGGTCCCTTCTGACCCAAACCAGTCTTAGTAGGAGACTGCTTTTGGAAAGATGTGGTTTCTCCCAGGACAGACCTCCTTGTGTCTGTTCAAAGAGGCTCTTGAAGTGTCTGAATTCAGACTCAGTAGTTAACTGGCCTTTGGTGCTGGGAGACTTCTACCATTGACTTTTTTTTCCTCAGAGCAGGATCTAGCCCACAACCATGAGATGGAATCGCATTGTAGAATGGTTTGGGTTGGAAGGGACCTTAAAGATTCCAGTGCCATGGGCAGGGACAGCTTCTTGAATTATGTGATGATGACTAGGCTGAAGGAAAATCATTGGACCTTCTCCAGGATGGGGGGAGCTGGGCTGGCTGTCACTGCTGCCCCTCTGGGCTGGTTCAGGATGGAGGGTTGGTTGCTCAGACACTGGGAGTTCAGTGTTAAGTGGTCTCTCGCCCTGAATTTCACAGGATTATTTTAGCAGCCTGCTGGTTTCCTGGGTATTTGTAGTTTGATTAGATTCAGTAAAAGAGCTCTTCAAATCAGTGAGGTTTTTTAATCTGATGTCAATCAAGTTCTAGCCTAGTAATTCTCAATAATTAAAAAAAAAAAAAATTTACAAGTTGTGAGTGCTTTATCTTCACACATTTCTTTGACTTGATATTTTTAGTCCTCTTTCTCCTTTTTATGCACATGCAGAAACATTCAAAATGAGGTAGTAGACACTGATGTTGATTACATCAGTGGAAAAATAACTTCCTTGTGGAGTTTACAATGTGTGCTTCACCTGCAAGAGCTCCGGGCTGTGCAGTGGAGGCAGGCTTGTCAGCCATCCACTAATAACAATCCAAAGCTCTGCTCCAGTTACTGGCACGTAGGAGTTATGTTCAAGAGCCCTCTGCTCCCGAAGGTCTGGAGATACAGCTGGGGAAGTATTGTTCTCAAAAATCAGAAGTTTGGAAAAGTCCTGACCTCTGTAGCTTGTCCTGTTCCAGCTGCCATCACAACAGACAGATGACTGACCCAGGTTAGCTCAGAATCCTTCACCCAGTCACTGTGTTTAGTTAATAAACAAGCTTTACGTTGTTAAGAAAAGCTGTCACTGCAGTGATTTCATCTTTCCACAGCAATGGGAGTGGCAGCCACAGCAGAAGAAAATACTGGTGGCATTTTCCAGGTTCTAAACCAGGGCTGGGAGCTGGGAAGGATCGTGCATAGGCAGTAGGTTTGAATAGAATCGCAGAGTCGTTCAGGTTGGAGAAGACCTTTAAGATCATCAACTCCAACTGTTACAGGTTACAACCCTTATCCTCTCTGGGAGGAGGATAGAAAAGCTGTTGTGCCCAACTATGAGAAATCAAAACCCCACGTTATCCTTAACTGCTAATTTTGCTCAGAGGGGCTTATTTTATAAGAATGTCTCTTTAGAACATTGGAACGTATTTGGAAGGGCCCTTCAGGGAGACTTCACCAGTGAAAGAGCAGCAGCGGGGAACCAGCACATCCAGCCCATGGGGCTCTGTTCAGAGGTACCTGCTTCCCTCAGCATGACACGCTGGGGAGGGCCGTGCTGGATTGTCAGGTCACGTGCAGCCCAGAGGAAAGTAACCCAAGCCTTGTAGGCTCAAACCTCAGCCGTGCTGGAGTTGTTGGAGCAGCTATGCAAGAAGCTCTGTGGAGTGTTAGTCCAGGTGCCAAGCCCCATAATAGGCTCTTTCATCACTTTGGGGTATTTTTGACTCGTTTCAAAGGCTGGAGGGAAAGGGGACAAACAACAGGAAAACTCCCAAGTGATGCATTTAGCAGATTTGACAAGTAAACCAGATGTGCTCATTTCTAGGAATGTTCAGGTAGCACATTTTTAGATGTTAAGGCCTGTAATTTCTAGCTATTGAAGAGGGGCAGTAGAGCCATGGAATTGCACTGCCTGCTGTGTGGAAAGTGTAGAATACCTGCAGAGGCACAAGTGCTTCAGCTGTTTGAAATTTGGCAGTGCCATTGTGCTGATTTGAACCAGAGCTGTTTCCCAAGTGCAAGTGTAAAAGCTTTGTGGAACTGCAGTTCAGTCCATGTGTAATTTTAAGCTTGCCAAGCTAGTCAGAGGAGAACAAAAGATCAGGTTTGTTATGAACAAGCAGAGTGAAGCAACACCGAGTGAGGAAGCAGCACCAACAGTTGGAGCTTTTTGCTTTCTGTGCTTGGCAGAGGACAAAAGTCTTTCCTGTTCTCTGCAGTTTCCAGCTTTCCGTTTAATAATCTCCTTTTAGAGATTTGGCTTTATAGAATTGTCACTGATTCTCCTTGGAGCAGGCTGAGAAATGGGAGTGGAGTCACCATCCATTTTCACTGGTTGTCCCAGATGACAGCCATGCCCACTTCTCCTAAAACAAACCGGAGGTTCACCTGAGCCTGAGTAACACTTTCTTTCTTCTGAGCAACCGTATCCCGTAGGCTCTCCTGAAGTGATCTGTCTGCCTGTGAGGAATTCCTGGTCGTGGGAGCATGGGTCTTAAATCCAGGCACCGTATGTGCTCCTCAGCTCCGAGCCCTGAGCTGGCTTCTCCTGCGCGGTGCTGCAGCACAGGGAGGAGAGGCTGCTGCTGTAACCCCCTGCTGCTGCTGCTGGGAGGGGGCGCAGGGGAGCGCACCAGTGGGGAGCTCCAGAGCGCCGTTCTTTGCAGCTTAGTTGTCTGTCTGTTGTAGAAATAATTATTCATGTCTTTTTGTTCTTGTCCAGGCAGCTTCTCGGCTTTCCCCCTGCCTAGAGCCTGGAATGGTTTCAGCTCTCTAAACCGTGTGTCTTGCTCAGGCTTTGGCAAAGCATTACACAGGCTGTAAGCAGCCCTTGCTAAGGGGCTGAATGAAATTCTCCCACAAAGTGATTACAATTCAGTGCAAATTTTTCTTCCACAAGTTGTTGTGAGTTAAACTGGAGGATCTTGTTCTCGGCCACGTGTAGTATTGGCTGTGATGGGTCTTACATAATATGTGAATTAAGGGGGAAAGGAGACGAGCTTTGAGCATTCTTCTAGGAAACCTGCAGAGATGCTTTCAAGCCTTGTTTACTGTGTTGGATTAGGAACATGAGTCTTCCTTGAGGATGCTTGCTCAAATTCTTGGATCCAAGGCTGCTCATTCTTCCCTTTCTCTTTGTCTGTTGCCCTTCCTTTAAGGCTATTCTCATTCTTTTATATTTTCTTGCATTTAATTCACGATATTGAATGGCCAGAACATTTGCTCTAGTTTAAGTGTTTGGTGAGAACGTGGCTATATAGAAACCAGACATCCTCTTCTCTGATGTCAGCTGGCTTATGCTGCATCTATTCAAAGTGGCTACCATTTTATACTTGCCTGTTTTGCTTACTGTTTTTACAGATGACATCTAAAGTCACAGAAACTATAAGGCTAGAGAATGTTACTGCTTGCCTCTTCCCCTACTCCTGCCCTAGTTTTACTTAGTAAGTTTGAAAGTATTTATAAAATGCCTTTTTTAAAAAGTAATTTAGAAATGCTTAAAAAAGTGTTTAAAGGACAGCAGTTAACAGCTGGATCTGGGAAGGTTTCATGAATTATCTTGGATTTTCTTTCATGGAATCCATTTCACATAGGTAACTCTCCTTCAAGTGGATGGCCTGAAACCTCACTAGCAAAGTTGCATTTAAACACACTTCCAAAAGATCTAGGATTCCATTCTGTTGTCACATGTTGCAGCTGATATGTGTGCTTTTTGTGTGAAACTTGACTTTTCTCCCCAGAACAGGTGACTGAATCGCAGGCAGCAGAATATGGCTGGACAAATATCAGAATCTGACCAAATTAAGCAGGTAAGATGCTGTATTTGTGAGTGGTGGCTTTGGAGGTCTTATATTACTTTTTCACAGAGTAAAAGCAGTGGGCCATGGAGAAGAATAAAAGGTTTATCTGAATTAAGACTAATTCTGTAGCAACTCACAATTTAAACATTTGACCACTGACAGACACAGTGTAGTATCTGATTTGAGTAATAGCAGCATTTGGTGCTGAAATACTGATAGCAGATTTTTCTAGAGACTTGTTCTTTAAATGTTACTGTTGCCAGATGGCCCATGCAGCTCTGTAAGAAAACATAATGCAGAATTTAATACTCATCCTGTGCTCAATTTTTTTTTTTTTAATTTATAGTTCAAGGAGTTTCTTGGAACATACAATAAACTTACAGAAAACTGCTTCCTGGATTGTGTAAAGGATTTCACTAGCAGAGAGGTTAAACCAGAAGAGGTAGGTGAATATTGTTATGACCCTTTGGTAGAATTGCTACGTAGCATTAAAATTTCAGAGGCAACTTAGAAAGTTTTGGTCTTTCAATGAGCTACAAAGCTAGGAGGGAGTCTTGAGTGGAGTGTAGGTGTCTGGGCTGTGGATTCCAAGTGAGAAGGGAAGTGAGTTAATGGCAAAAACAGCTCATCTGTTTTACTTCTCCAAGTGTGTCCAAAGGTGGTGGCAAATGCTGCTTTGCACCCTGACAGTCTGTTCACAGAAAGAAGGCAAACAAAGCCAAGTGCTGTTGATGTGTTGGATCATGAGCTACAGACAGACTAGGACCTCTTGAGGTTTTGTCATTGTCTTTGCAGTATGTACACAGAAGGGGAATCTGCCTGATCTCACCTGAGTGTTGGCTGCTTACCAGTTCTGTGTATTTCATTCTCTGAGCTAACAGTGGAGCTTCTTGTGCCCCAGCTTCTGATGGGTGGTATCTTCATGGGCATGGGAGTTGCCCACCTGCAGCCTGCATCTTCTGCTGAAACCCTTGTGTACCTACCCACCCTGCCTGTGTTGTGGTGAGTCACAGAAACCAGAGTCATAGAGGCTCCAAAGCTCGGGCTGTTAAATCCCCTTCTCTGCCTTCTGGGGAGCCCCATCATAGTCATCAAAAAAATAGATTGAGCTCTTCATAGGATGAGGTGCATGGGTTTTGCCTCTCCTCTCCTGTTGAGAGGCTGTTTCAGAATCTCATACCTTTGTTGCTTAAAAGTCTGATAACCTCTGCTTGACTGCCTGTCAGGGGTAACCCAAAGTTTTGAACTAACCATTGGTTTTGAGCGTTTTTCTGCCTCCTTGGAGTTTTAACTCCTCAGTGCAGACAAAAATCCCGTCTCCTTTTGGCTTTTCTTTTGCTGCAGTGAAAGCACTCTCAGCTTCCCAAGGCAGGTTTCTTGTTTCCCTGTTCTCTGCTTGAGTGGAATTTTTACTGACAAGAGGAGGCTGGAATTGTTCTGTAAGGTCTTGTTCCCATCTTTTACCAACTCCTTTTGAACAGAACAGTACAAGGGGTGTCAGTTATCTGGACTGACAGAAGTGTTAATGGTACAACCTCTTTAATTTTCTGGGATGGTATTTAATTCCAAGCAAGGAATTATACGTCTTTCTTCTGCCACCCAAGGTGTGGTATTTAAAAATAACAGTTTGCATAGTCTTTCATTAAAGACCTGGGTTCCAAAACCAAAGAACTCACTGGAGGGGAATTAATATTATTTAGATATGAAACATTCCTAGATTCTTATCTGCTTTTTTTTTCTGCTTCTGTGATCTGCAAAGGGGCCATGTCTGACAGTACAGGAGCCATCTGTTGACAATGGAGGCTAGAAAGAAACTTTCTTATGAGAAGTGTTGTCCATAATTGTCCATTATGGGGTTTCCTGCAGAGCATCTGGCTCTCGCCCCTGCTGGAAACAGGACACTGGTCTAAATGGACCACTGGTCTGATCTGGTATGGAAATCCTTGTGTTCCTATGGAAAGTTGTGGTTTCTCTTTTAACAGTGACAATGAGTACCTCCATGGATCTCCTTGAGATATCCTGCTTTTGAAAAAACAGCTTCTGACCTCTTTCACTACAGCCTGTCTGCACGGCAAGTCTCGACTTCCCCTGTCCCAAATACACACCCTCTGGGAGTGCTGGCTTGGGGCACTTCCAGAGTTCTGCCCACTCAGACTTCCCTCCTGCTTAACAGGTTTTGCTGTAGCTGATGCCAGGTCGAGGAGAGAAGTGTGGGTGGTGGGTGGTGTGCACAGCTTTGTGGGGGTTTGTCCTGTTTGTTTTCAGCTCCTCTGCTTTTCAGCTCTCTTTATACTGAGGAGAATCCAAGCAATTTCAGGTTTTCTAGTAATCATGCAAAGTGGTCTTTCTGTCTCAGTTTAGCTTTACAGTGATAGCAAGGTTTAGGACCATGATACAGAAATGCCTAGTTGGTAGAACTGCTGCTCAGAAATAATCTTCACTTTCTCTACACTTAAAGAAAAAAAGCATCTAAATTTAGAAAATAATACCATGGGTGGAGCAGGCCCTGGTATTTCGTTCCCTGTCCAGCTGTCTGGTAGAACTTCAGAGGGTGCTCTGGTTGTTCTTGTGAACGTTCACCCAGCAGGTGCAAGAAGACTGATAATGCTAACAGGAACAAAGTCAAAAAAAGGTTAAACTGAACTAGGGCACAGTGGACCATACTTGGCTGTCATAAATAGTATGTGTTTGTAAACAGAGTTTTAAAAAGATATTAATAGATTTAGTACTTATTACAAAACAAAATGCTTTGTGTACTTTAATTTTACAAGAGGAGCCTGAAGATAAAATGGTGGTAATATGAGAATATTAAAAGATGTTTCAGACATCCTTCAAACTGACCTTTGTTTTCCAGTGCACAGAGAGGCTCTGCACACCAAAGTCCTCATCTTGAGGCTTAGCACAGACTGTGAGATGTAGTCACTTTATTTATCCCTGTATATGATGATATTTTGGGTCCTTTTTGGGGAAGTGTTTTAACGACTGTTTGAAGCCTTCCTTCTGTTTCCCTCCTCCTGTAGATGACCTGCTCAGACCACTGCCTACAGAAGTATTTAAAAATGACACAGAGGATCTCCATGAGATTTCAGGAGTACCACATTCAGCAGAACGAAGCTCTGGCAGCTAAAGCAGGACTGCTTGGCCAGCCCCGTTAGAGCACTCTGCTCAGACTTCACCAGCAGTGCCAGTGTTCACTGGGCAAGAACACAGTTTGGATCCTCTGCTGTCGGGATGTCTGTCTGGCCACTCAGAAGAGAGCTCTGGATGCTGTTCAGGCAGTGCAAACCAGGAAGGGTTAAACAAGAAGTTAGTCGTGGTGGACTGGCAATGGAGTCTGAGAGGTCCTCCTCACTCTGCCGTGGAGTAATAGCAGCACAAACATTTCCAGGGCCCACAAACTGGTGTGTTTTAATTTCCAGGGTAGTGGGAGGGTTATACTTCCTTTCTGCTAGGACTGCTTCAGGTGAAAAAAAAGTGTAATATGGGAAATACACTTTTTTATTTAAAGTAAAATAAATGAAAAATGTACAGTTGTATGTCTGTTCTTCCCAAAGACATGTTTTCAGGACACTGCTTGAGAGTGCCCTCACAGAGCCTCCTGATCATTCTGACTCCTGGACTGCTGGATGGTGGTGATCAGAGCATCAAGCTAAGGGTGTTGGAAGTGGCAGACAGCTCAGGTAGGCAGAGGTGGAAGCTCTGCCAGCTTATCCCTGGGTTAGGTTGGCCTCATGCTTCACCAGGTCATTTACAAGGGACAAGAGTGGGTCATTAGGAGTGCCTGTGTCCAAGAAAACTTCCAGGCACTCCTCGTTCTCCTCAGGGAACCCCAGAGGTGTTCCAAACCCAGCTTCCTTGCCTGCTGCAAGCATGATGTGCTCCAAGCACGGACCTTGCTGGCGGTTTTCTCCTTTAACAGGGTGAACAGCACCAGGAAGCAGCAGGTACACACACAGCTGATTTTTTCTTGTGGCTGGATGAGTGTAGAGAACTTTGTGGAAGCCAGCTGCTCTGGTGGCAGCTGAGGTCAGAATTACAGAATCCCAGCATGGTGGGGGTTGGAAGGGACCTCTGGAGATCATCTCATCCAACCCCCCAAGTTACCCAGGATGGTGTCCAGTTGGGTTTGGAATCTCTCCAGAGAGGGAGACTCCACAACCTCTCTGGGCAGCCTGCTCCAGGCTCGGCCACCCTCACAGCAGAGAAGCTTTTCTTCATGTCCTGCAGTCAAATCCCCCAGCTGAATGACTCGTGCCTGTTGGCTGTCACTCCTCTGTGCATTTCACTTGAGCTCTGGCCAAGAAATGCCAGAACAAAAGGAACTGCAAGCCAGGGGCAGCGTATCGACTTTGAGATTTCAGGTGATGAAGACAAACATTTATTTGATGTCAGGTTCTGCTGTTGGGTAGAAAGGCACCAAAACAAGGAACAAAAATGGCAGGGAGCCTGCCCACATGATTTGTTGTTGTTACCTTCTCTGTTGCTTTTGACTTCCAGCAGCAGTTTGGAAGAATGATCACCTGCCTGGTTTTTTGATCTGCTACTCAAACCCTGCCCTCTCCAGGCCGTGGATTAGGAGGTCCTGACTGCAGCAGATACACCTGCTGCTTAAAGCTGCCCCATTTCCCCACACAGACCTGTTCCTACACCTTTCACAGGTGGAAGAACCACCTATGTTCCTACAGTTGCATTTACAGGTGTTGTGCACCAGCTGTACCACAGCTTTCCCACCCAGCCCAAGCCTTGTTACCTTGGAGATGGCTAAGAGCTAACTCTGAAATAGGAAAGGCTGAAAAAGAGCCCAAATAAGGCAGCGAGTCTCAAGTGTCCTGTTTTTTTTCAAGGAACTGGCTCATACTGTCTAGATTGTTTGCTACAATTACAGATGTTCTGGCTAATTGGAAAAAACACATCCATAGCAAAGATTTAAGGTTTTCTTTAAAACAGCCTTTGTTAAGCATTTAAAAGTAATAGAATGGGAAATGGGATCGTTTCAATCACATATCTTAGTGCTCAAACAGTTGCTCAGGAGAGTGATTGAAGAGTTTTAAGTGACAGGACTGGAAGATGTTCCTGTCTACTGGGCAAAGCTCCTTGGGGTTACAAAATAAATCACGTTTTTAACTCGTGTTTCACTCTTTATGGACTTGGGGGTAGGCAGATGTTTAAATATTTGTTAAGACAGATTTACTGTACAAAAGGTTGAGCAAGTGTTAGAGGGACTGAGTTAATAAATCACTCACTTCAGGTTCCCCAGTTTTCTTTTAGTCCAGTTTTAAAGCTGCCTTAACCCACTGTTATCCAGGGCAAAGATGCATTCTGAATATCTAAATATACCTAATTAAAGGCACCCCCACCTCTCCCCATGCTCACTAAACAAACAGCTGGGATGAGAAGTGGCATTGGAAGCACCAGCGTTGGGCTGATAGCTGCTGTCCTGAAATTAAATGCCCTGGCCAGACAAAAACTCTTGACTTCCACAGAAGCCACCTGCTTATAGCAATTGGAGTTAGTCATAATGAGCAGGCACATCTGTGAACAATTTAAAAGCTAATTAGAGTGGAAAATAAGTTGCAATGCTACTGCAGACAGATGCAGGTAAGGCTGGAGACAGGGGCTCACTCTTCTAGACAACCAGTTTTGTCCTAGCTCGATTTCACTCAAAATATGTTGTGATCTTTCCACATCTTTCAGTCCAGGTGATTGATTATAAAGAGAAATGATATATTTGAGCTTGGAAATAAAGCACAACCATGTAACTAAAGCATCCAGGTGCTGCAAAAAGCAACAGCAACTTTCTTACAAGATGAACACGCTTTGCTGAGCTTTGGGTTCCCTGAGGAGTTAGGGTGTCCTGAGGGCTGCCTCCAATCACTGTATTTAGAACATGGCACCCAATAAGATTTTGTTAACAGGATTTGTGGGTTGAGAATGATCGAGGGCACAAAGTGTTTCAGGGCCTCTTGTGTGTTTTATCAGCCAAAATGGGAATAAAACTGAGAATGCAGCCTCGGCTCTGAATCCTAACTGACAGGCAGCAGCATGTCAAGGCTCATGGAGAGCATGTCAATCACCTTGAGGAGGCACGTTAGGTTGGGTGCAGGAGTGGAACCAGTTCTGATGGAAGGAGGAGCAAAGGGTGAAACAGGGAGTGCTGCTGAGGAGGGAGGACTGAGAAAGTTGTGAAGAAAACGAGCTGGACTGGAGGTGGCAGGGGAGAGAAGGCAGCAGCCACACAGCCTGCCAAAATCTGGCTTGATGAGACTGGGCTAGTGAACAGATGTTCATTTGCAGGTGACATTCACTGCAGCAGAGACAGGAACACAGAGTGTCTGAACCAAAAGGTCAGGAAAGCATGCAATTACCAGTCAGCCCACAGAAAACAGAACAATTTCGACCAGAAGGGGCAAATGAGAGCCCTGTACATCAGTGGTACTGGCAAAGTGATCAGATCAATCATCTGGAAGATTAAAATAGAGGTTCCTTTAATTCTCTCAAGGATAAGAGCAAAGTCCTAGTTTCTGTAACCCCTTGCTGAGAGCTTCAGAGCTCTCTGTCAGAGCAGGGGAAGGATGTGACTGCAATCTTCTGTAAGGAGAGCAAGGGTTAAATCCTGACAGCCAAGAGCCAGACTGTGGCTGTGCCTTCAGTGCCAGGAGGCATTCCTCCATCCTCTTACCTACCCAGCTTTGAGATCTGGAGTTTAGGCAACAGCTCCTTCTGCAGCATTTCCTGTTAACTAGGCTAGGATGTCAGCACACACCATTTGAGGATCCGAGATCACATCTTGGGAAGTCCATTAAGCTCAGATCCAAAATTTATTGAATGCGTCTGGCCTGAATTTTAAAACCTGTGAAAGCAAATAGAGCTTGTAACATCTAAATTTGCATGATGCTTGCACCCTGAGTTTCAAGAAGACAGCATTAAAAGAACTCCAAGTCTAAAGTTATACTTATGCTAAATATTAGGGGTTTTTTTTAAATTCTGTTTAATTTCATGCCTCAGTATTTTGGTATTGGTTAGGAGCATTCTTAGGAGCAGACAACATTCAAGCTTCAGAGGTTCAGCACTAAAATGATGGTCAAGTCTTTTCTCAGGATTTCTTGCATACAGAACCAGGTGTAACTGAGATATACAAAAGACCTAAATCACTCTTCATTAGAAAAATCATCTACATTTATACAAGGTTTGAACAGATAACGGCTGGTGAGAATTTTTTTCTTCTCTGACTGTAATCTAAGGGAACGGGGGAGACTGCTGAGGGAGCTGGGCTTACTGTGTAAATATTTAAGGTAGTATACTTGACATAGCACCATTTGTTTATGTAACACAAAGGGAAGCTTATCTAGATTTCAAATAATCACAGCCAAAATCCAGTTAGTGGCTATTTCTGTATTGCACAGACCCTGCCCTTACTAGGATATGGAACTAGGGACCCTCTTCCCCTCTCTTTCTGCACAAGCACACATTGAATTTCCATGTGTGTTGCTGCCCTGGGGACCTGTTTGGAACAACGTTTTGAGTCACAGCTGAGAGAGGAGGGTTTGGAGCCTCCTTCACAGCGAGGAGGGGACTCCCCTTGGTAACGCAGCCACAGAACCAACCTGGGTGGAGCTGTGGGTGCCCAGGGCTGGGCCTTGGAGGGTCCCACAGGAATTAAAAACCCCAGGTTTCTTTTCTTCTTGCAGGTAGGATGTTTCAGAGAGAGAAGTGAAGTGCTGCGGCAGGTAACAAAGGTGGCCGGGGTGGCCACGGCAGGAAGACAACAGAGCTGGAGCCACCTCTGTGACAGGGCCTGAACTGAAATAAAAGAGGAAAACAAAAACTAAGAGTGCAGAAGACACCCCTTACAAGCAACCCAACCTAATGCAGGCAATGAGAGACTTGACTATAAAGAGCAGTACTCCGTGGAGAAGCTGCTGGGATGGCACACAGGGATGGTCATTTGCAGGGTGGGAAGCAGAGTGTAGAGTCAAGGGTTTGGGGTCTTTTCTTCCTTATCCTCCACCCCCGCTTCTTTCATAGGTATCTTTAAAACTTACCCATTCCCAAGGGAAGTAATTTTCAGGAAAGAAATGAGCATGGAGAGATACAGTTTTAAGCTGCACATACACATGAATAATTGGTTTGTTAAAACCCCCACCCATGTGCAACATAACCAAGTATTTTATACAAATTCCACATCTTACCCCTCCTTACATAACTGGCAGAGCTGGCAGGATCACAGCAAAAGAGGTCAAGCTGTACCCAGATGAGGGATTAGAGAAGCAGTAGTTTAGAAACAGCTGAAGACATGACAGGGCTGGAATGAAATCGTTAGGTTACTCTGAGGAGCAAGGAGAGGGACAGTGCCAGTGACATGGAACTGTGTCCCTCACCAAAACATGTGTCCTAAAACAAAGGCCCTTTCTCACCTTTGAAACTGCTACAGGGTAAGGAACAGCACAAGGGTGCAAGTACAAACAGCTGGGCAGGTGCAGGCCTGAAGCACAACTGACCAGCAGAGCCCTGCTCTGGAAGAGGATTTCTCTGAAAATGGGAAGGAGCAGGGATAGGAACATCAATGACAGGAGGCAGTTCTGAACAGAGAGGCAACCAGGAAAGTCCTGTTCTTTGACAGGGGGAGAAGCTGTCTGATGGCAGGGCTGAGGCTGCCTCACCTGCTCAGTTTGCTTTACATAGCAGTGCAGGATTTGTCATCGGGCTGCGACTAACCACAAAATCCACCACTCGGATGCATTAAAAGAGGGAGATATTTAGACCAATAAGAGTGTAACACAAAAACCTAAATGCACCTGTTCCACGGAATATGGGGATACAGCTCACAAATGCTTGTGGAATTTTCTGAAATTGAGGATTTCCAAAAATTACAGACAACCCCCCCCACCCAGTAAATACCAGCTACTTAGTGATAACTAATACAGGTGAATAATTTTAATTCTCCCAGACTCCTCTTAAAAAAATACTGCTATTTGCTGGAAGATAATTTGGTAGAATGACAGGGTTTTTTTCCAGATTTGAGAGCAATAGCTTGATATATAGTGTGAGCTAATTATAAAATGTCTTTTTCCTAAGCCCTGGAATTACAGTGACTCAGTCTCTGGCAACATCCCCATTGGTTTCACTGCTTTGCAGTGTTTCTGTACATCTCCAGAGGTAGAATTATCCTGCATACTGTAGCAAATAATAAAATCCCAAGTACAGAGGAGTAAGAATAACCACGATTTTACTGCAAATTATCTGCAAAGCACAAGGGCATAGAGAAGTAAACACTTCTGACACACTTTGGTTGACACATTCATCTTTTGTTTCAGCTTTGTTTCCAGCTCATCCATCAGATTTGTTTTGAGTGATCAAACCAAACATGCTCTTCTCTTAAAACAGCATTTTTCAGACTTACTGCTGTAAAAGAATTCCAGTAAATGCTGCCCAGAAAACCCACTTGGCTACCTCAGCTATCCAACAATATTTTTAATGCTGAAAAGAAGAACATTTTATGAGAAAATTAAATTTTTAAATGTAAAATTCCATCTGGTTGACAAAACTATCTGGAGAGAAGAGGTTCTCTGAGGAGTGGATGGTTGGACACAAGAGTGGACAATCCTACAGTTCAGATTCTCTTTCCAGGTCCCCATCAAAGCCAACCTGGGTGATTTTGGTAGCTGTTACTAAGTGGCTCCCAACAAGTACAATAAGAAATGTATCCATTTAAAAAAAATTCTGCCAAGCTCATTCTAATATTGCACCTGTCAAAAAAAACCCCTTAGATTCTACTGGAATTTGTGCAAACAGCAAAGAAGGGATTTAACCACCCTTTCTCTTCTGCTGTCCTTCAAACTGAAGGTTTGCAGCTCCCTGGGAAGGTCAGACAAGTTCTGCTTTGTGAAGACACACACTGTTGTTGGCCCTTGTTGCATGTGTCTCTCACTACTAATGATGACTGTAAATCTGTTTAACCCCTGCTGAAATAATGGCTTGTTATTGTTGTTCCAGCATCCTTGTGTCTGATCTGTTCAGCCTGATGAAGCAAGAGGTTTCTCAAACACTAGCAGTCTGATGGAGGAGCCAGAAACAAGTGGAGATTTAACTGGGTATTGCTAAATTGACACATTTACAGAGAAATAAAACTCCGGAGTGTATGTGTAGCTGGTATACTTCATGGAATAACAGTAAAAACTAGAACAAAAAGGGAAATGAACTTTTTCTTACCTTATTTCCTTGCATGCAAATGTTTCAAGTTTTTTTCCAACTTTCAGATGTTATGCTAATACAAAATAAGAAATCTGACAGGTTTTGTACAAATTGCAGGAGGTGGAGGCAAGAGCCTGAATTCTCTTACAGAATCTCTTCTTTTAACAGTTTTTTTAACTCTTCTTTTTAACAGTTCTAAGTGTTTGATCTCGTAATCTTAATGATTTTTTTTTACTTCCTAACTAAGCTTGAAATAACAGATACCATTTTGAGAAAACCTGTAAAAGATTAGAAGGCAGGAGAACAGCGTGATGTCTGCCAAGAGGGTGCTTTATTTTTGATTGCTCTTGCAAACACTACACCATATCTCTTATTAAAAAAAAAAAATAATAAAAAAAATCCCAGTTTGGTATAATCAGAATTACTGCATCCTCAACAGCATAAATTTTCATTCAAGGCATTAGGAGACACTTTGGAGCTTATTTTGTCAATAAAGCAGAAATAAAGGGGATTATAGTAAAGTTAGAAATAAAAGAGCTGTGAGGGTTTCTTGGTGATACCACCTTTGGTCCAGAATAGTCCCATGTTATATCATCTTCTTTTTCCAGTGGTATTTTTGAATGCCACAAGAAACTACTTGGAACTTCTATGGAATAATCTGGCTGGCTGATAGACTCATTGCCAGAAAGATAAAACTAGGAAATCAGTGACACACTGGAGACTTTGCCAGTGGCTTGGCAGCAAGTCCACCTTCTCTCTTTTCAGACTTAAGAGTGCTGTGGGATGTCACTGGGTGTCTGTCTGCCTGCACGGCATGCGGGTGGGGAGAGGACCTGAGGAAGCAAGGTCTCCACGTCAAGGAGCAACCACCTGTTAGGATGGGTCTCTGTGTTTCCTGGAACCATCCACACCTTCAGTCTCCACGTGAGATTTTACCCGTTCCCAGGAGATGAGGAGCAGCGGTCGGTGCGCAGTGCGGACAGCTCAGAGCCCATCCCTCACCTCCACGTGCCCAGCGTGGCCACCTGCCTGGCTGAGGTCTCACACAGCTGGGAGACAGAGGTTAGATGCCTGCATCAGCTGCAACTCATCCTATCGTTTCATCAAATTGAAAATGGACTCCTGCCAATGCTGAACGTGGAGGATAATCTGAGAAAATGTGACCCGTGCTGTTTCCTTTTAAATGAGTATTGCTTTTTATTTATAGCTATTATAAGATGAACAGTAAAAGTTAGCTCTGAAAAAAAGTCTTTACATCAATTTATGGAGATTAATTTTTCCTATTTAGGCAAGTCTAGACATTTACAAGAACAATCACTTAAATAAAAATAGAATATAAAGCCTATGTTTAAAACATGGCCTTTATTAATGCTGTCTAGTGAGCTCCATATGTATCTTACATTGAAATAGTTCTGCTTTGCTTAAGAAAAGACAGAAAAAGTGCATTTACAAGAGTACTTTTTCTTTTAATTTTCTGCAAAAATGAAAGGAATTGGAATCACAAGTTGACAAATGTTGTAAAATGAAGTTTCAAGAAACATCAATTTTAGTAATGCTACGCCATCACTAGTGTTTTGTTCTGACCTTCTGCCGGGTGAACCAGAAAATCCTGATATACAGTCTAGAGCATCTATGTTATTACTCTACAGCATATTAAACACAGAAGGAGGGGGTAAGAACCCCTTTCAATGTACAAACATGAATAAAAAAATTGATAAAAAAAATCACTTTTATACATAATGTATAGGCAAACTGCTTTAAATACATGGTTTTGGAAGAGTTATTTACAGGCTGCATCGGTCTGTGGGACAATCCACAGGCGAAGCACACACAGTTGCTTTACTTTGTGGTTGCATCTCAGCTTCGGGAGATGTAAATTCATTCGGCAGCATCGCCAACGTAAGAACTGGTGACAAAAAGTATCTCAAGGGCAACCCAACAAATTTTGTTCCTCAAAATAAGGTTTTGGTACTAGGACTGCCAAAGTTTCCAAATAAAGTCATGGTTGGATCCAGATGCCCGCTTAGAGATTGCTGTTGTGGAGGAGACGTAGACAGACCCATGTGAAATACAGGCGCGGCTACTGGACAGAGCCTCCCTAAGAGCCTTAACTGCTAAGTTATGTTTCAATCCAAAGAGTGAACTAACCTAGAATTTCTTTTTTTTATTTTTTTTTTCCAATTTTATTAATATTTTAAAAAATACATAAAAATACAACATCCAATGTCTGAATAAATATATTTAACAAGTTGCAAGATACCTTATTTTACACAAAAATTTCAGCTTTAGAAATCTTGTTAAATAACTTCACTGTTGTTATATATTTCATTTTTCGTCTTTTTGTAACAAAATAAAAACTCTGAAATTACATAGAAAAAAGACAAAATATTTTTGTCAAGGGATAAGATAGTCCACTGAAAACCTATTCACAATTCCACTGTAAACATTAATAAACATTAAAATATTTGCATAATTGTGTGCTCAAAAATCCTATAAAAAGTGGAAGACTTATTACAACTGTAGTTTTCAGTCAACTACACTTCCTTTCACAATTTATTTTGTCCCATTTACACCTTTAGAACTGGGCACAGCACTGAACACCCACTTTGGCAGTTCTGTATAGCAAGTGCTTCCACAAAGAGGAACTACTCACCCAGAGTTAATGGACAGCTCGCTGAAAGTGCAGCAGTGGCAATTCTGTTTGGGTAACACTCTGATGTCTGCTTGGTGCACTTGCTTTTCTAAGATCTCCCTAGAACACCTGAATGCTTCACTGGACATAAGGTTTCAAATTGGATAAGTGCCCTTTCTCTGCGTTAATAAAAAAAAAAATAATTAAAACCAAACCAAACGAAGACAAACACAATGAGGAGCATGTCACATTGTGCCTACAACCTTCAGTTACCAACGAGCTTAAATCCTCTGAACAGTAAATTAAACCAAAGAAGAGGGGAGGAGGGGAGAACAGGTACAGTCCAGCAGTGGAAGTGTGTACAGAATATACTTGGCAATGTCAAACCAGTTGAGTGCTTTCTGTGGTTGAATTTCAGGATTTATGTCCATGGCAGCAAGTTGCTGGCAAGGCAGAGAAACGTTTATCACCTGCATTCTACAGCAAGCACGTTTTGTGGAGGAGAAGATGATGATGGACTCATTCCAGTGTCTGAAGAAGCAGATGACATGGATGCTCCTGTATGTGACACTGAATATACAGAACAGCAGATCAGCGTTCAGGTTAGCAAAGCACGTCTCAGAATTAAGGTCTCCTTGGTTGTTAGGTTGCTTAAAAGACCTCAAAGCAGCAGCACAGTCACAGAAAATTGATATGGACTTTTTGCCAGTTGCTTTAGCTGCTGTACGGACATGGGCTGGATGAGTAATCTCACCCTTCCTGCATCACAGACCAGCTGAAGAGAGAAGTCAGGGGAGTCACTGCACTGATTGAGAACCTGGACTGGGACTGCACTAGGAGGTCCAAGTTTCTAATACACAGTTGTAAACTAGTCAATGTTTTTGTTAGGTTTAAGTTCTGAAAAGCCACAAATATTCTTTCTAAATATGAATACATACAGATAACACTTTTTTTTTCCAAAATTCTATCACTTAAATTTCAAGTTATGTATTTTCACAAAAATTAACTTCTCATGGGAAGCATAAAGCAAATCTGATAGTTACCTTCTCTGTCCTTCTTTTTTAATCGTTTTCTTCTCCTGTCTATGGTTGCTACTTCAGACTTCAAGGACATGTAGTATTTTCGTATTTCCTGTAGTTTTTCTTGTAAGAAGGAGATCCTTTCAGTGCTGCTCATATTGTCTAGCTCATCTGAAATGTGAGAAGAAAACATAGCTTCATCAAGGTGATTTTAAACAAAGGAACACAATTCTTAGCAGCGTACAGGATGTAGCATGGAAGATAACACACCACAAAAGGCCTAAGCCTAATTTAGAATCCCCAAATTTGCACATTTTTCTTTCAGAACAGATTTTTGTGTAAAGCCCCTCTAATCAAATCACTTAAAGAATCCTTACTGAGCTGAAAACTCCATTTGTATACTCTAGGAGAAGCATTCTGGTGGTGGTGTTTCTCTCTGTGTTTATCCTTCTCTCCATCTTTGATGTGAGGTGAAATCCCTCTTGCAGGTGATCGAGAAATCTTCTGTGGTTTGGATGCATTTATGTGTTTTACAGGAGTACATTTACTGGAACTGTCCAGGACAGGAAGGTCTTCACTGTCACTGCTTTGTCCTGCAGCAAGAGAAATGGATTTGGACTTAAAAAAAACAATCACCTTAACATTTTTTAAATTGTAATTCTAGTCAGAAAAAGTGATTAAGGAAAAACTGTTCCTTCTTGCTCAGTAAAAACCCCAAATGCACACACACAAAAAAAAACCCTGTTTCAGATTCAGTCTAAAATCTTGTAGGGCAGAACATGCACCAAGCTCTGGAGTGAGCTGATTGTGAATGCAGAAGTCAGTAAAAGGCTGACTAGTCCTTCACTTAAAAGGTGAGAATCAATTTTTTTTAAAAGAAGCAATGAAGCAGCTTATTATAAATAAGAGAATTCAGCTTATCAGTGCTCTCATAAAGTCACATATTTTGGGGTTTTAATAGAATGCAGACACTACAATCCCTTTTTATAAGGATTAAAACTGTATTAATATCAGTAGGCAGCATATGATTTCATATATTTACCAAATTGCTTTACACATCCTAAAGGAGCATGAAACATGACTAAAAGCATAAAAGCTTTAACATGTAACAGAAAATTTTAAGCTAATATAGGCAACTATTTTAGATTCCCACAATAATTCCAAATTTTTTTACACAGGCATGTGAAGTATGTCTGAATGTTGTATGTCAGATAATTAACATTTTAGTTTGATACTAAAATTATAACAATGCTGCCATGCGGCCTACACATATTGACTTATTCAATGCAATGATCACCAAAAATGAGCTCAGAAACATAAAAATCCAGACTTGCTATAGAAGTTAAAAAACAGTCACATACTTGAGATAAAAAGAACACAAAATTGCTTTTGCTGAAAAGTTATTCTGTCACATCAAACATTTTCTCCAAACTTCAGTAAAAGCATTTTTACCCATGAGAAACACCTCGCAGGAGAAGCCTCTACTCAGAACAAGCTCCTTTCTGCCAAATTCATAACCCACCCAATATGAAAAAATTGGCTTAATGGTAAATATTCATTAACTGCTAACATACACAGTTATGAAACATTTTTTCATAACAAATTAATTAAAAATAGCCAAGAGACTTCCTGGCTACGCTGCTATCAGGCAGCTGGGAAGTTCTCTGCAGATAACAGCCAATAATCCTAATGAAGAACAAAGAAACCCTCCGACAGGGAACTCCCACCCAGCAGAGGTCACGGGTGATGGTGAGACCGTGGGGCTGTTCAAAGAGTCCCTGTTTACAGGGCATCATGACCCTCCCCCTCCAGCAATGTACCTGTTCCATTCTTTTCATTTTTGGCTGCAGCACTTGTTCTCTTTGGAGTACGCTTTTGTTTTTTTGCCAGTGTTCCACTATTGCTGTCACTGGGTCTTTTTTGACCTAAACGAGAAGAAAAAAGGATGCCCCAAATATTTCTGCTACTAACAAGCTCTCTTCATAAGCAACAAAGGAATTTAAAATCAGAGGATAAAAGGAAGGAACGATTTTTAGCAAAGTGCCTCCAGACTCAAGACGACTCCAGAAGGGGTCGCAGCAGAGGGTGACTTCCCACAGGACACTCACCTTTCTCTCCCATCTCTCTCTCTTGCGCAGCTATGCTACAATTGCTTGACGTGGTACTGGCTTCAAATCCATTAGCAGACTCACTTTCACAGAGCCCTTCTTGGGACTCTTCTGCCACGCTGTCAACCTCGATGGTCATGTCGCTCTCGCTCTTGACGCTGCGCGACTCGTCCTGGCTGAGCGCCAGCGGCGAGGCCGCCGAGAAGCTCCCCTGGACGGTGGGGGGTAAGGCAGACGAGGCTGAATTTGAAGCATTAGGGTCTGGCTTTTCTGATAGCGTGTCTTCACTACTGCTCTTCTCCTTCTCATCCAAGTCATCCAAGTCTACTTCATGGCACAGCAAAGTTTCGGGGCCGATCTGAGGCATGGCATCGTCTTCGTCTTTTAAGGGAGCGTTCTCGTTTTCTTCAGATGGACGTTCGAAGTTCTCATTCCTCAGCTCTTGACCATGCTGGACAGATTCTGCCACCAGGGATGGCATTTCCTCATTTTCAGTTCTGTGGGACTTTTCAGCATTCAGCCCCCTACATTCTTCTGCTCCAGTACATTCATTGGTCCTCTCTTCAGATACAATATTTGGCACTTCCATCTCACTCTCGCGCCGATTTCTCTTCTCGGGCGACGCCTGTTCCAAAGTTTTCCTTTTCAAAAGCTTCTTATCTTTTGTAGAAGGTTCTGTTTCACTTTCAGTAGTGCTGGAAATTTCTTTACAGTCCAAGGAAGATACATCTAATCTTTCAGGTTCTGTAAGAGACTCATTTGCCACCTCTTCTTGGCTTCCTGGTGAAATCTTTGCATTCTCTAAAGCGGCATCTTTTGTCTTGCTCCTTCTCCCTTTTCCTTTAGGTGATTTTTCAGCCTCTCTTTTGATTTCTTCTATTTGTTCCGCTTTATTTCCAAAAATCTGAACAATTTGTTCAATTTCTTCAACTTCCAGTTTCAGTGTTTCTAGTGGCTGTACTTGAGTCCTGTCATTTTCTTTCAATGCATGAGGAATCTTTGGGTTTTCTTCATCTAGCTTCTCATCATGTAGTTTTTCACTTTTTTCCAGTTCTGAAGTTTCCGGAGAAAATTCTTCATTCAAATTCTTTTCAGATGACTCATCTGCTTCACTGTCAGAAGATCCAAAGTCTAAAAAAACAAATTTTAAAAAAGGAAACAGAATCCTAAATCACCAATTGCAATGCAATTTCTTTTTTCAGCCACACACACAAAAAAAAGCTTTCCCCCCTATTTTCTATGGTATTAATTTAGTTTATAAAATCAGTTTACAATACATTATTTCAAACTTAAGCCCTGCATTATTCAGCACACTTATTACAGTTCTTATTTTTACTCAGATTTTTTTATGAAACTACAATAGTGGTAGTACTACCAGTGTTCAAGAAGCATCTGCAGGATGCCCTTAGTCATACAGTTCAGTTTTAGGTAGTCCTGTGAGGAGCATGAGTTGGACTCGATGATCCTTATGAATCCCTTCCAACTTGAGATACTCTTTGATTCTACTACTACTATTTCCCAATTAAGCCAGTATAAAGAAATTACAGTTTATAGTAGCAAAAACAGTTTCAGCAATTCCCATGATCTGGTATCTCTGTGTGGATACTTCCTCCCCCAACTCACATTACAAAAACCCAACCCAGGGCTCCTCCTCCCCATGCATCCCTCAAACAGAAAGAGCAACCCAAAAACAAACCCCCAAACCCTTCCAAACCACAACATGGACATTTCATTGCTCAACTATGGTACGAATTGCACACTGTCTACAGAGCAAACACTGTTACATTACCAGGAGATTATTCAGGGACCTGCACTAAAAAGGAGACAGTGATTCACTTCAGTTCTTGTTCGTAGAGGCTTAGAAATACCAAAAATATTGCTGCCGTTTTTGTATAATTAACAACTCTGCTGGATGATGTAATATTGAGGACTTAATTACCACAACAAAGACCATCATTATACCACTAGATTTGGTCTGTTCAAGATCAGGACTGAAAGGCTCTGGCTGAGGAACATGGAATGACTTGCACAGTCGTTTCCACGCCATAGCTCTTCTGTGAGTAAACTGTGCTCCTCAGCAGTGTCAGCTCAGCTACTTCCTCAATAAAATTCACAGGGAGGGGGGAAAAAAAAGTAAAAAAAATATTAAAAAAATAAAAATAAAACCTCTTTACAAAAAGGTACTAAAAAAACCCCTGAAAGCATACACAGGACTGAGATCACTCACCGTTTGATCCTCTATCAGAATCAAACATTCCTGAGCTACGTCTCGTCTGCCTGCGAGGTGTTGCTAAAATCAAAATTGAAAGTATTAATTTTTATGGAGCAGAAACTGTGCCAAACGTTTGTTGTACTGCTTGCACACCGCCTGGCTAATCAGGACTTTAAGGCTGCTGACAGCACTGTGCTCTCTGAAGCTGTCATTAACGCACAGCATTACATCACTGTTTACATGCACTTCCATGCCAGACCACGAGTGCACCAGATGTACCTTCTGTTCCATTTGGTAAGGGTGAGGAATCTGACAAGTTGTTCCTTGCACTCCTGGCTCCCGATTTACCTTCGCTATTGGGCGTTTTGGGTAAACCACACGACGTGTTTGATGGAAGGGTGGATTTCAGAGGGGGTCGCCCACGCTTTGATTTTTGCTTCTCCTCATCCTTCTTCTCATCCTTTTCACCATCTTCTTTGTTCTGAGGGGAAAACAAGGAATTTTTATTAACACCTTTCACTGCTGATCATCAAACCTTCTCTTCTTTTGCTCTATGCTTCTATTAAAAAGTCTAGACTGTGGACCAAATAACTTTCTTTTTTAATAAGGAACAGTGATAGTCATTTAAGTGTCGTGCTACAATAAACTTATTGAAATAACCATTACTTTTGTTTTTTTCTTCTGTTTTCTCTTTGGTCCTCCTTTGTCCACAGGCCAGATAATCCGATCAGCTTTCACCCACTCATCATATCTAAAAGTGAGTAACAACATACTGTTATCACTACGTAGGAAAAAAAAGTTGTTTGCAATATGAAGATTAAGAGACTGAGTTACAGAAAGTATCTTTTAAGAAACACACACGCAGTATCTGGCATGAGAAAGATGAATTACGTATTGAGCTCATAAAAAATTTGATGGGGTGATGGAACTGAAGTGCAATTTCCCTGTGTCTTGTTAGCAAAGCACTGGAAAACAGGGGACTGAGTCAGGTATAAAGTTTGTCCATTATTTCATGTAATATATAAGACAGTTTGCACCACACCATGCCTCAACAGTACCTTTAGCAAAAAAAAAAAAAAAAAAAAAGACCAAATTTGAAAGTTTTTAAATTACAGCAGCGAACCAGATGAGATTCTGACAAGCACAAATACCCTACTAGTGCTCCTCAAAATCTCCCACGTTATTAATAAGGTCAAGGGAAACATGTAAGTATTTGGGGAGCACCCCCCAACATATAAACTTGATGTTACCACACAAAGAATTTGCTTAGTTTACTTAGAAATGTGTAGAATTGGAACATCTCAAGTTATATCCTGGAAGTGCTTTATTTTAAAAAATGATCAATTTTGTGATTTTTTTGTCTACATAATCACAATGCTCTTAAGAGCAACAATAAAAAAAAAAAGCCATTTCTACAGCATTATTGAATATAATGTATGGCGGCCAAGAGAAGCATCTGATGAATTCTTTTTTTGTAGTTCTTTGTTGCTTGGCCCTCTCCACATGTAATAATCAGTTAACATTCAACACAAGAGTAAATTTTGTTGCCAAAATTTCAGTGCTTGATACACTGCACTGTAGACGTCTTCACTAATATCAACGACTCCCTTAAATAAAAAAAGTCTGACAGTGCTAACACGAGCTGACACAATGAATTGCAGGGATACTCCTGTGAGGGGTGAGGATCACTCACTGTAAACTGAGTGGAAACTTGGCAACACCCAAGGAAGTCCATGCTGAAATTTCAAGCAATAGTGTCATACCACGAGCAAAATTACTAACACTGAAAAGCATTACAGAGAGTCAGGCCCTGTTATCGTGTGGATAATTCAATTCAGAGCCAAGTCACTGATCATCTTTCTTTTTTTTTTTTTTTTTAAAATAATTCATTTGCAAATAACCCCTTTAGCAAAGACAGGAAAGGCATTTTGTTATCCTCACCTTACATTCCAGCCGTAATAATGAACTAAATATAAAACTTCTCCATCATCAATCTCTGTGCTTTTAATACTGGCTTCATAGATTTTCTGAGTCTTTCCACGACCGTATTTTACTTTCACTTTGGTTCCAGTCAGGCAGGGCTCTGTATCCTCCTCATCCTCTTCACCTTCTGACTCTCCTTTGTTCTCAATTTCCTCCCTGTAGTAAAGTGTATTTAAAATGCCCACTAATTAGCAACAATCAATGTTTTACCATTTAACTAGCATAGGCAAGCTACTACAAAAGGAAAAGGCTGCAAGGAAAGGATTTTGTTTTCTTCATCCTGAACTGTCTCTGAAGGTAGATTGGATGCAGTTTTTTAAAAATCAAACTGAATAGGATGCTAGGGATAGCCAGAAAAATGATAATTTAAACACAATTTATTAGGTATATGAGTATTTTGATAATACAAAAAGAAGTTGACTCTGTTTGGCTCCAAAATAAGACAGGAGGAACTAACTTTAGTTTTTGAAGTAGACTGGATTCTGACACATTTTAAAAATCCTTGTTCTATGTTTTGCTTAATAGGATACAGCTCACACTGATAACAGTGCACAAATTTGGACCTCCATCACAGGGATCTTTGCATGAATGCACTATTCCATTTTTAAAGTTGATTACAACAGTGTTTAACCAAAAATTTAAGAAGTGTCTACACAGCTCTTACTAGCTGTATCTACCTCTTCTTACAGCTATATCTAATATTTAAACATTTTAACATATTTTCAAGAATTACTATCTAACTTATTTTTACCTACACTTCTCTCCTTATTTTAGGGTGAATTTAGTGTAACAGAAGTTAAACTAAAGTTATATTTAACATCACAGAAGTTAAAACTCCAGAAAAGTCAACAAGAAAGAAATAGATTAAGAAGGCTTAAGCGGGTGAGAGACTGCCCTCAACCACAGCCAAAGTTAGCTAAGAGAGGTCTGCTCTGGTAATAAACTAGTCACCTGGTCACAGCTGTACCCAGAACTATAAAGCCAAGTGAACTTGTCAAGTTTAGCCTCCAAATGCTATTTTCCCTTTGCCCTTCCACATGTCTCCATCTCCTCTTCTACCTCTAGGCTCCATTTAAACTCCATCCTTCCTTCTTCATTGCCTTATGAGCTGACTCACTTTCCTTCCTGCCCACCACACGTCAGATAACAACCAAAGCAAGCTGTAGGTTCACCAGCCACCACTAAACACTTAAAAGCATGAGAGAAGAGGAGCTCTTTTTTCCACTTATCTTTCAACTGCCCAGAAAAGTCTGCCCAAATTGTTGCTGACCATCCATACAGCACCTGGCATGCTGAGAACCTGGTCTACTTGGTGTCCATACCTAGTGGTGTCACAAAACACCAACACAACCTCAGCAAGCCCTCCAAGAAAATGAAGGTGAAAATTACTGCCTGGCACCTACTGAAAAAAGATGTTTCCTTAAAGTACAACAGACTAGAAGCTTGAAATAAAAATTTCCCTTTCCTGTCTGGCTGAGTGAATTAGGTCCCTGATTTCTACGTTTTAGCTGGCAAGATTTCCAAGTCTGTGGAAAGCCCTGCTGGAGTAAGGCTCAATCATGACACTCAGGTACTTGTAAGAAGGTGACACATGCTCATGTTTACCTCTCCCTCTGCCTCTCTTCCTCTTCATCTGACTCTTTGTCAGAATCCTCCTGTTTTTTGATTTTTTTCTCCTTTTGCTTTGGTGTAATTTTTCTCCCTAGTGGAGTTTCATTTTCTTTCTTTTCTGCATTCTCAGGTGTTTCCTCTAGATCTTTGTTTTCTTTGTTACTGTCTTTTAGTTTGTCTGGTGTTTTATCCTCTTCACTATCTTTTTTAGCAGGGGTTGCATCACGGGCAAGTCTTCTTCGTCCCTAGAACAGAAATAAGATGAGTTTAATGACTCCTCTCTACTGCTCTCTGTATAGCCTCTCCAAACCTCAGTGAAAAGTGAAACATACTGTTCCTGTGCATAAGAAAGGCTGGAGATCACACCAAAATGCAAAATATTCTAAAATCTCAAGAGAATAGCTTAAATTCTTGTTATAGAATCACAGAATCATTTTGTTTGGAAGAGACCTTTAAGATCACCAAGTCCAACTGTTAACCCAGCACTGCCAGGTCACCACCAATCCATGTCCCTCAGCACCACATCTACACAGCTTTGAAACCCCTCTAGGGATGGGGCATTCACCACCCTGGGCAGCCTGAGCCAGGCCTTGACAACCCTTTGAGAGAAGAAAGTTTACCTCATGTCCAACCAAAGCCTTCCCTGGCACAACCTGAGGCTGTTTCCTCTGTTCTGTGCTCATTACTTAGGAGAACAGACCAACCCCCACCTGGCTCCAACGTCCTTTCAGGGAGTTGTGGAGAGCCTCTCCTGAACCTCCCTTTCTCCAGGCTAAATAGCCCCAGGTCCCTCAGCCACTCCTCACAAGACCTGGGCTCTAGACCCTTCACCAGCTTCATTGTCCTTCTCTGGACACACTCCAGAACCTCAGTGTCCTTCTTGGAGTGAGGGGCCCAAAACTGATCCAGCATTTGAGATGCAGCCTCAGCAGTTCTGAGTACACGGGGACAATCCGTGCCCTAGTCCTGCTGGCCACACTAGTGCTGGTCCAGGCCAGGATGCTGGTGGCCTTCTTGGCCACCTAGGCACACTGCTGGCTCATGTTCAGCCGGCTATAGACCAATACCCCCAGGTCCCTGGAAGTCTTATTTAAGCCTTGTTATATCAGGCCTGGTGCCCTGATAGAAAGGGCCAAACTGCCTCACTCCACTACAGAAATAGCATTGATTAGTGTGTTTGTATAGGACCACTGAGAGAAGGCATCTTCCTTTCAGCATCTTCAATCCCAACAGCCACCTGCTGATTTCACAGAAGAGAAACTTTTCAGCTTTAGAAAAACTATCACATTTATGAAAGGTACTTTGAGTAGCCAGACAATTCAGTGCTGACTGAAACTATCTACAACTGTTTCTTGCTGATCCAGTAAATGTTTATCAAGTTATTATTAAATGCCTCTTGATATAGTCATTGCTTTTTAATCAGAGCACTTAAAATACATTATCAACGCAAGAATAATTATTTGGAGGCCATCCAAAGATGGCAGTCACGAAGGCACCATAATAATTAAAATCCACAGTATTATAGTGGTAAATACTTTGGAAAAATAATCATTAATAAATAGATCGCTCGTGCCTGGATTAATAAAGTAATAAAATCCATAACCAAATAATCTTTAATTATTAACAAATTAACATAGACAGCCAGGGATATGACAAAAAAAATTCTTCCACTTCTTTATCGTCTCACCATTTTTTCTCCAAAACCAATAGATAAATGAACAAACTAACAAGAAAGCAAACGTCATGCCAGGGAGTTCATCAAGGCTGACAAAGCTTGGAAAAATCACTTGCAGTTAGCTAGAAATACAACACATAATGGAAATCTAAACTTGGGTTCACACTACATCTTTTCATCTATTCATTTAAAAGGCCATATACTTGCTTGAAAAGGTGGTTTGTGCAAGAAGTACTTTAATTATATTTTAGTTGAACAGAAGCCTTATAACTTCCATCATTTTAAAAGCAGCAATTCATCATCCTTCAGTAACCATGTTCTATTAAGGAAGGTAAAATGTCCTTTAAACAGAGTTAACAGGGGTGCTGCAGAGTCACATTCAAATACCTTAAAAATATTCTTTTATTCTCCATCAGATTCAGGATCTACTACCTGATGGATGACTAGTCTTATCTACATAGCTACTAGTACAACCCTCACCTCTGCAGCATTCAAAGACAAAGGAAAACAAAACTTAAATCATTCTCCCTCTATTTTTGTCTATATACTCTAAAACTGAAGTCTTTCTTTTATTAAAAGAAGAAATAACTATGATAAAAACCAACTCAGAGAAATGAGCCTCCCTGTGATTCTCAAAGCTGTGTCAGTCCCTTGACAGTCCTCCAGCTCCCACATGCCTGTGGAAACCCTCAGCCACAACCAAGCCTGTCCTGCTGAGTGTCACTGTCCTGAGGACATACAGCTCTCCCTAGCTCTCAGGCCACCCCTGAATCAGTACATGCCTGTCATCCAGCACAGCCTCAGCAAATCCCATGGATCACTTAGAGGGTGAAGAAATAAAACTGATTCTATTCACAGGTAGAACATAATAAACAGTTAATACCAACCCTGCCCTACACTTGTCCCTACAAGGGAAAACTCATTATGTAAACTGTTCACAATACAAAGGGGTTTTGTTAAGTACTAAATAGAATTCAGTTCAAACCACTTACCCTAGGGGATCTTAGTTCTATTTCTTCTTTTTCACTTTCACTGCTGGAATAATTTTCTTCTGCTTCTTTTTTAACTTCTGTTGGGGGCATTTTTTGTTCCTCTTTTACACTTTCCTCCATTGGTTCCACGTGTTTCTGTATATCTTCTACTACTTTTGGTTCATTGTGATGGATGGTCCTGAACTGAATGTTTGCAGAACGGCAGTACTCTTCAAAACCATAAAGATACCTAGAGATACAAATGAAGTTTCATTCATATTTAACGTTTTATTTTCTGTTTATTGAAGTGCATAAACCCTACGTTCCTGCTCACAGAAAAGCAAGAGGAGGAGTAACTTCTGGAAAAATGAAACACAACACAAAACACACTTCAATAAACAAAAAATAAGAAGTCGGAGAAGATTTCAAAATTAAATATTTCATTTTTGAAATAAAACAATTCTGCCCACAAGCCAAATGGTGAGAAAGAATACACAGAGGTGCTTCCCACAAATATAACTTCATCCCTGTCCAATTAAAAATTTGTGACAGTAAACCTAACAAGATGTACACTGTTCTGCCAAGGCACAATGACAGCTACAATCAGCCTGATATGAGGATATGGGCATCCAAACAAGTTACCACATGGTAACAAATTGCCATGCAGCAGCTTGTCCTCTGGTAACTGCCTGTGTGCACACACTAATCCAGTCACAGTTGAGAGAAATCCAAACTAGCTTATTCCTGAAAGAATAAATATGCAAGTTACAACAGAGTAGCATGTGTCCAGACAACGTAATTATTTCCACTGTAACAGCAACCTAGCACATACTTACCAAATACCTTTTGTACTATAAGTACTCTTTTCTATAAAATACAGACCTTAAACATGGGCCCAGTTCAAATCCCACTGAAGATAGTCTGAATATTTTCATCTTCATCAACATTAACATGAGATGAGTCATTGGTCATCTCTATTCAACCAGCCAAATTTCCTTAGGTTCGAGTCAAGAGACTTCCCTTTTACTCAAAAAGCCCAATTGTTTCTTGTCAAACTTCCAGGAGAATAACTAATAAAAATAATCTTTATTTAGAAAATGAGCTTGAAAAGTGTCATTCCTAAAAGGCTTCCATTTCAAAATTAAAACACAACTGAAAACCAGGGGGCAGAATAAAAAGATATATGTATTCTTTAATTACAAGCAGTGTTCTGCTACATAATTCTGTCATGTCCACCATAGCAATGTACCAGTTATGCCCCAAACCCATTATTTTACGGATTCCACAAAGATGATATTTAAATCCACAATTGGATACATGTCTATCTCTGTCAGTGATTTTCAGGAAGTTGAACAAACTGGTATAAAATTCTCCTCACTGCATGCAGCATCTACAGACTTCGACGAGCATCCAACTGTGGACAGAGCCTGTTCTTAACTACCATGAACTGCAAAGCTGAATTTCCCAAAACCTTCTTCTATAAATTTCACTGTAGTACTCTGAAATTGCACCATCACATGCTGAAAATGAATGCTTCCTGGTATGAAAATGAGTGGAATTCTAATGTATTAGAGGAACAGGAACTTAAGCAGCCCTGAGCACTCCCCTCCTCTCCTCCACTGTTTCAACCCTCGGCACTGGAAAATGCTCAGAACTGCTCATTAACTGAAGAATGTCAACTCCTATTTCACTAAACTATCAAGGATTGCTTGAATATTGCACGTTACTAAAAAACATCAAAACCAAAAACATTTTCACCATTACACAACACAAGAACTTACTTTCTATAAGCAGTTTTTACATTGTAAGAAGCAGCCGAGTTCAAAATAGGAATGCCAAGGTCCATATAAATTTGCTTCCATACAGCACCACTCTCAATCTTTAGGGAGGGAAGAAAGAACAACAGATTAAAAAGGAAGTTTTCAGGTTTTGTTAAGCAAGAACATTAAGGAATAGTATCTAACACAGTGAGAAGCCACAGCTTTTAAGACTGGGCATATTTAGTTCAGGAAACATCTAACACTTACATTGTCACACCCACCCTGCTGATATACCAGTCTAAAAAGTTTGAAGAGATTAAGGTCCTTGTAGCCCAGAACAGGTGGTTTATTGATAGGAGTACCTAAATAAAACAAAACCAGAAATAAGAGATTATCAAAAAGAACAGTAGCAAACTGCTTCTTCCATTCCTTGAGCATTTTTTTAGCACTTTAAGATCTGTATTTAATAGTTCTAAGATATGTCACAAGTCAGTCATTTTCAAGCTCCAACTAAGGATTCACCCTGTTTTGAAAGCATCACTCATTTCTGGGGGGTTTATCAACATGCTGGCACCAGCTGCTTGACAACTATGATTTCATGACCTCTTTTTTGGATCTCTGCAATAATGCCCGTCCAGTTGGCTGCATCCCACTGTTCCTCTCTTGAGGAGATGGAGGGACAGACAGAATTGCAACAAGCTCTACAGGTTAAAGAACCCCGAGATACAGCAGTGTGCAGAGATTAACTCAAAAACCAGTGAACTGAAAAGAATGGGGTAGAAGCAGAAACGCTGAGTTAGAAGAAGATATGCAGGAAAATTGTCAGAATGTGAAGAAGCACAAAGACCTAATAGGACATGAATATTTGGGACAGTTCTGGGAAAAAGACTGAACTCAAATTGGATCCGTGGCAATGACATACAGAACAATAACTAATTGCAAAAGGAGAAGCTAAAAGCCACTGAGGGCAAGTGGTTGCATACGTAGACAGCGTTCCTCCCAACAAGGAGGAGTATCAGATCTCTTCCCTAATGCTTCTCCTCTCCCTCCATGCAATTATATTTGGAACCATTAAAATAATTTTATAGAACTTTGGGAATACTGTCATGATTACATGAATCAAAACATTTGTATTGAGAGAATAGAATGTAGAACAAATCTGGTGGGAATATAAATCTTGCTATAAGGACAGGGGAAAAAAATAAAAAGCATTAGACAGGCAGAGGGCAAGACCTAGTCCTGAAACAGTCCTGTACATTACTCAGTCAATGTCCTAGCTTCAGGAACAGTTTCTGGACTGGGTCGTCAAACTCAGCACACAAATTCTTCCTTTTGCCTCCAAGGCCCTGACACGATCCCTACTTGGTCTGTAGTCTGACAGTTCTTAAGAAACGGAGTAAGGAAGGAACATAACAGAAAAGGGGAAAGAATCAGATCACTAGAAAAGAATTAAAATTGTGGATTAGTCCATCAGCAGAGGGATTTCCCTCCCCCACATCCCCCAAATAGCCTCTTATTCCCACAAGGCAGGTTACTCTCCTGTAATATTATACACAGGAGGCCTCAAAATTATATTGTATGAACTCCAGTACAGTTTTCTGTAGCACAATCAATCAGTTTCTAAACCATTGGCAATATTGGACAGACTTGGAACTGTTCTTTTACAGTTCCGTGGTCCAGAACACAGCTTGTTAATAGTGATGCAGAGCCTCTTGGGCAAAGGTAAATTGATTGCCTGCTCTCTCCCTCCCAGATTTGAAAGACAAGAAAAAAAAAAAGAGGGGGAGCACTGAGACACTACATGCACTTGACATTTCACTCTTATCTCTAATTATTTAAAATTCAAGTAAATCAATCAAAATGCTGCACTATATGCTATGGAAATATCATTCAGGTAACTACTGTCAAGCTAAAAAAAAATAAAAAGACAATAGTTGCACTTGCAAAATATCTCCATTAATACTATTGCAGGATTAACACAGTATTTGAATTGAAACAGTGAGCTCATTAGTAAAATGAATACAACAAATATACTCTAAAAGATAAAACTCTTTCCAGGCTTAAATATATTTATAAAAAAAAAAAAAAAAGAGTGGTGGAGGTGTGTGTGTGGCCAGGGAACAGAAACCCTTCCATTTTAGTGCCAGGCTCATCACAACTGCCACTGTGCATGGCTGATACAACAACAGCCCTCCCAAGTCAGCAGGTGGATCAGATCCTGCTCTACACAGCACATGCACTTCCAACACATGTCTTACACCAGGACTTTGCCTGTGCCAGCTTATTACAGTCTTACCTGGCTCTGTAAAGAAAGACATCTAAAATAAACTATTTTCTTGTTCTAACTACAGGACAAAGCAGAATCTTTTTAGCTGTCTCTTCAGGTGAGACAGGCTGATATATCTGCATGTGATTAAGATAGTTCTGCAAGGAGACTTGAAGCTGGCACATCTCCCACTCTCTGCTGGTTGAATTTCACCATCCATGAATAGTCTCCTCAGGTTCCAGCCCGAGACTAACAGTAGCAGAATTCCCAGCCAGGGCTGTCACAACAAGAAGTCAACTAAGAGCTTATTTAACAGGGATTGTTAACATCAAAAAGGTTTTCTGAAAGCAAAACAAACCCAAAACACCTCAGGGAGAGTTTGAGCTTCCTTTGTGTGCTGGGCTTCAAAGTACTGCAAGCAGAGGTGCTACACCTGAAAATGGGTAAAAGTGGTTTTCCTTGCACCAGACTAGCCGTTATCTTTTTTCACTGACATGAGAATAACATCCATTAGATTTAAAAACACTTTTAAAAAGTAATTTAAAAAGTGGACTAGAGATTTAATAATTTTTTTTTTTAAATATTAAAAATAAATAATAATTCAGTGTTACCTCTGTCTTCCATAAACTTGTAAAGCTGTTGGAGGAAGTTGTCCCTCTCTTCAGGATCAAGCTCTTCCTCAGGCTGTGAAAACAAATGCAGTCATAATGAAAACACAAAATATGCAAAGAAAGAATTCATTTGTGCAAAAGCCTACCAGCGAGAATTAACCCCAAACCACTTCCCATTTGGCTGCACCAGGGGAATGGTGAAACACGCAGAAATCAGAATTTGCTCAGGAGGCTGAAGCATGCACCTCAGGAGGAGAAAAACAAAATGCAGGTCAAGGAAAGCCTCCTCAATCCCCGACAGACAGAACGTGTGACCCTCAAAACAAAAACGCTAACACACAGAAAAGGTCTGTTACAAGACTGAAGCAGCCCACAGGTAATGGAGGGGTTTTGGTTTGGTTTTTGTGTTTTGTTTGGTTGGGGTTTCTTGTTTTGTTTAACTCCTCTTCCTTACCCCAAGTACAGTAATGGTTTCAGAACAATCTTTCCTCCAGCCTTTCCTGGGTTTGATGCTCCAGACGTTACTCATTTTGTGATTAAGCTTCAAAGCTCAATTTCAGCTCAAATTTCGAAACATTTTTACAGTCACTTCCATAATTCCCTGAACACGCATTTTTGGAACTTATTATTAAAAATCTCTTAGTTTTATCTTTACAACTTAAATCCTCAGAGCTTCACACTTACAAACTTTACAGTAAGCAGTACACAGTGGAAATAAAGATTTGATTTTATTCAGGTGGAAACCATGAAGATAAAGTACAGTTATTACGGGCAGGGAAATAATATCTACGTGTATTTCATGGAATTCTGAGATGCTAACAGAGACCAGGAGGAGGGAAATAAATAAATAAATATTTTCCCTGCAATGCTTTACGCATGCCACATTCTTCCTGCCAGCCTGGCAACCAGAGGGATTGCTGGTAAGGCAGTTTGCACAAGGGAGACTGCAGCTGTCTTGAAGGAAAGATGTACAGTACATGTCAAAAAAAAATGAACCCAAGTCTTACCATTACATTATTAAAAATAACAGAAAAGTCTCAGGCAGTTCCAGAAGGAAACCAGAATAGCAATTTCAATTCCAGTTGTATCTGCATTCTGTACACTTTAACCTTCAAGGCAGGGAGACAGGCAGGGAAATGTAAATGTATGTGCTACTGCCTTGTTAACCAGAACACAATCTGCCCAGCATCAGAATGAATTTCAGCCCTGCCTGCTTCAGTGAATTCTGAGCTTTGGAGCCCAGCTGGGATCACCTACAATCAGGCAGAGACAATATCTGCTTCTTATTTTCCTATATTTTTTTTCTTGGGAAATAATTGAAAGAAATTAGATGAATAAACAAAACATCAGTATATATCATCAGTATTTGCTCATGCTGTATATTATAGGAATTATACAAAGAGAAACAGTTATCTATAGAATTAGTATGTTCTTCCAGGTTAGCAAATGACTTATTGCTATAGAAACCACTGCTTTTTTCTCTCCATCTAGACTGCAAACCAACTTCAAGATCGAGAAATTTCTACCATCCACTGTGATGTTTACTGATTCAAGGCAACACAATTCCAAGTAGGCAAACTAAATATATCTAAATAACAGTAAACACTTAGAAATACTCCTGAATGGCTGAATTCAAACAATTTCTTTTATGTGGGCATAACGCCAAACCAGAACTGTAGGTCAGAAGAGCAGAAACATAGGTTAGAAATAGCACTCGTGCAGCCAGAATGTTAACCACTTCACTGATACTATTTTCAGCTGAAGTGAAAAGTAAAGATGAAAAGCTTTTACATGCTAATAAGAGTGGGCATAAAACCTGACTGTAACATTCATCCACCTATGAGGGACATCCTAAGCCCTGCCCCTGCTCCTCTCTGTTGACAGTGTATGAGCTAGGCTGGCATCCCTTGACAGAGTCTGACCTGTGGCTGGTACCAACCCCAGAAGGCTGGAGCATCTCTCCTGCGAGGCCAGGCTGAGGGAGCTGGGGTTGTTCAGCCTGCAGAACAGAAGACTCCAGAGAGACCTTCTGGTGGCCCTCCAGTACCTGAAGAGCCCAGGAAAGCTGTGGAAGGACTGGTTACAAGGCCATGTAGTGATAGGTCAAAGGGCAATGATTTTACACTAGAGCAGCATAGACTTACATTAGACATTAGGAAGAAGCTCTTTACTTCTGGACATATTGACATCCCAGGAGTGTCTACGGCTTTGCATTAGAGTTTTATTTAAACACATCAACCATCATCTCCTCTGCTGTACCAGCAGCCTTAAAATCTGCACCCAAAGTCAAGAAACCCCCTGAGAAATGTTGATGCCGCAACCTGCGATCACCATCAGTGAGGGACCGGAGAGCTAAAATTCCTCCCAGCACCTCTTTCCAGCAGGCACCTGGGCGACACTGCTGCCCTCCAAAATTCACGTCCCACATCCAGACACTTATGCCCATTTCAGACTGGGCATAAATAAGTTTTGCAGCGACAACTGTTCAAATCCAGTTGCTTTTAAAGTTGAAATTTTAGGGTTTTGAGTTTTTTTTCTTCCTTTCTGACAAGCAGGTCACAGCAGTTAGAGAACATTGTAACAGTAAAACAATTAAATCAACAACGAAGGTAGGATCTCTGTGTTAGAGACACAGCCCTTTCCCAGCTCAATTTCTTATTGCCTTCAAGTAATACAAACAACATACAAGTATTTTGTAAAATTCTTTTGAGACTAACAACCAGCAATTAAGCACAACATAAAACCCACAGAAACTTGTAGAAAGCTTGTAACTGGTTTTGCTTCATTTGGTTTCAAGCCACTTTATTCACCATGAGTTTTGCTTTTGCCTTTAGTGTGATTTTAAAGACCATAGCTCTGTTATTCTCAGTCACCATTTGCTCAACAGAAATATGTTAAAGCTTCTGTGGATGCTATCCTGGAGAGCTGGGTGGGAATGCAAGGGATGAAATAGTTCCTTTTACAACACAAAGACTGAATCTCTCCTTACCAGGCTGTACACCATACACTCAATCCACATGGGGCTAAGGTACCAGGGACAGATCTTTCTCTGACATTATTAATAGACTGACAGCACCATAAAATCTCATGTGAAACAAATGGAAGCTAAGAGGAAGACCGAGTACAGGATTTGGAGTTCAGAAGATTATAGGAACAAGACAAGCTGCCAGAATTAGAATTACCATGATTTTGTTGCTTCAGAGTATTGAAATGTGTTTTCATTGCTCACACATTTGCTTGTGTTTGAATGCTAATTGAGGATATGAAAAGAATTAAACTGATTGCAACACGTAAACAGCTTTACAGCACCTGGAGATGAGAGTGGTCTTAAAATGTTCATTTCTACCAATGAGACCCAGGAATCCAACCATCCTCAACAGTGACTCGTGCCAGAGCTGTGCCTCAGTTTGCAGCTTCCTTGCCCCTCTTTGAGGAATGTTCTGAGGATGTTTGTTAGCATAAATTAGTGAGCAATAAAGCTTTTGTAAAGAACATGTGTGCATGGAATGGTGCAGGCCATGCTTCTGAGTAGCCAGAACTCCTACAGACATATGCATGAGAAGGATGATTAGCTAAGCAACCTCCAGCTATTTTTTAAAGGCTATTCTACATATTACACATCACAGCTGCTTAGTTTTTTTATATATATGTAAATAAATCACATGTTTCTGGACATCACACATCACTAATTTTAAAATCAATGTATGCCTGTATTTAACTTTTAGAGGCAGCTTTTTCAATGTTGCCTTAAAATAACTTGTCTCCCACAGTCACTTTGAGAAAAGACTACCTGGGAAACAAGAACTACTTTAAAACAAAATGTAAAAATTTGAATAGATGACTACTGGTCATCTGTAAGAATCTCAAATCTCTTGAAACACATCATGGATTTTATATATTCATCCTTCCTTTATGACT